>NW_015388678.1:189961-297278 GCF_001527695.2 Protobothrops mucrosquamatus | reverse complement strand
GGGGGAGTATAGGAGCCTGGGGAGGCAGGGAGGGTGCTCCTTCTGGGGATTGGCCTGCCCTCCTAGCACAACTGGGCGCTCCTGGAGAGTGTTGAGTGGAGTCTGACTCCCATGGTCCCCAGCTGGGAGGACTGGGTGATAGGAGGGGTGATTGGAGAGCTCAGAAGCAGATTCTCAATGCCATGTTCCCCAGCTAGCAGGAGGGGGGCATGGGTAGGATGGTCTCCGGCGGTGTCAATAGGCAGCATCTTCTGGGGGTGACCCTCATTATGCCTAGGTAGCAGGGCTGGGTGCTCCGGGTTCCTTGGGACTCCAGCTCCCATGATCCCCAGCTGGAAATATTGAACAATAAGAGGGGTGATTCGAGAGCCTTAGGCATGGACTCTGACTCCCATGTTCCCTAGCTGCTAGGAGAGGGCAATGGCAGGGATAGTTCATCAACTTTGGGGGACCTCTTTGCCCCCCTGCGTGGGAGTGTCCCAATTCTAGTTTCTTCTACCCTGGCCAGCGTCTTCAGGGAAGATGGGCATTGTAGTCCCACCCTTAGCCATCCCGGCTGGCAGAAGAGGCTGCTGCTGAAGGCTCCCTCCTCATCAGTGGGATTGAGGGATGGGTCTTCAGAGACCGTGTTGGCCACCAGCATTTGGAGAGCTCCATCCTCCTCGGCTGTCCAATTTTTTGGGAATTGTAGTCAAAAAGCATTGGATGGGCCTACCTCGCTATCAAAGGACCCATGCCTACTCTTCTTTCTCATCTGTACAACAAACAGAGAGAGTGATGACAGTTGTGGGTCAGTCTCATTTGGAGAAGCCCTATCATCCGAGGCCAGCATAGACCAGGAGGATGGCATTTGTCCAAAGAGGCCCTTATCTCCTAGCCATGTTGGGAAAATTGGGCCAATAGCACAATTGTGGGGCCAGTGTGTCAGTCAGGAAGTAAAATTAGGACAGGAAGAGGAGATGTGAGCTGGTCAGACCACTCATGAAAGCAACCCTGTGTAGGTTGGATTGAGTGGGAGGGACCTCCAGAAAGCTCTAGGAAGCTTCCCAGGTCTAGGTGGGCTTTGGGTGATGTGTGGGTAGAAGATGTTTTCTGGGGTCCGTGTAGTATGATAAAGGAAATTGTGGAAGGTGTTGTTGTTGTTGTTAATTGCAAAGTCATGTCCGACCCATCACAACCCCATGGACAACGTTCCTCCAGGCCTTCCTGTCCTCTACCATCTTCTGGAGTCCATTTAAGCTCACTCCTACTGCTTCAGGGACTCCATCCAGCCACCTCATTCTCTGTCATCCCCTTCTTCTCTTGCCCTCCATCTTTCCCAGCATTAGGCTCTTCTCCAGTGAGTCCTTCCTTCTCCTTAGGTGGCCAAAGTCCTTGAGTTTCAACTTCAGGATCTGGCCTTCTAAAGAGCAGTCAGGGTTGATCTCTTCTAGGACTGACCGGTTTGATGGCCTTGCAGTCCAGGGGAAGATATGAGGGCCTAAAGAACTGGGGGAGAGGGGGCATTGGAGTTGCTTTGAAGTCAATGTGAAGAAGAGTTGGGGTACAGGCATGATTCTTAACCTGGGATGAACAGCTGGATGCCCTCCAGGGGTTTTTTGGATTGCAGCTCCCATCACCTATAGAGTTGTTTTTGAACTTTGTTCTGCAAGGTTTTGTGTAAAGGATTCTCGGGTTGCAAGAAATAATGGTTAGGATGAATGACTTGCTTATGTATAGCTGAATTAGTCAGATCTACTTAAAAATCTATTTTGGCTTGTATCAGATTTTTTTCATTATGTGACTTCTGTTGTTTTACATGTACGTGGAGTGAAAACATCAAGCCCTGTCATATTTTTAACTCCAGAATAAACCACTGAATACGTAATTAAAACCTAGATGGTGACTCGGGTGTTATGGATAAATGCCATAAAAATGACAGACAAGAAGGTGTATGTCTACGGTGTGCAATCAGAATTACAGCTTCTTATTAATTGCTTGATTCTCATAACTGCGGATTAGCCCTTGTTTGAAATCTTTTGACTTTAAATAATGAAGTGTGTATTAATATGTCTTTGTTCTTTGCTTTGTTTGCTACACATCATTTTGATTACAAATTTTAAAGAGATGCTATATTAATGTTAGTAGTTGTGGGTTCTCATCTTCCACAGCCTGCATATGCGGCTGTTGGCTGTCCTAAGTGGGTGTTACATTTTGTCCCAAGTAAATCTGAGTTTTAGGACACTTTGGTACTCTTGTTCTTTTTGAGATTCAGTTTACAGATGAGCTGTTCTGTTCCATTCCATGTTCTGTTCCATTCTGCTCCGCTCCAAACAGAATAACAGAACTGGAAGGGACCTTGGGAGGTTTTCTAGTCCAACATCCTGTTCAAGCAGGCGACCCAATACCATTTCAGACAAATGACTGTCCAATCGCTTCTTAAAAACCTCCAGCGATGGATTCTATTCTATTCTATTCTATTCTATTCTATTCTATTCTATTCTATTCTATTCTATTCTATTCTATTCTAAACCATAATTCTATTCTATTCTATTCTATTCTATTCTATTCTATTCTATTCTATTCTATTCTATTCTATTCTATTCTATTCTAACCCATAATTCTATTCTATTCTATTCTATTCTATTCTATTCTATTCTATTCTATTCATAGTGAGATTCTGTTGTATTCAAAGTTGCTTGATAGTGAGATGGGTGGGACATAAAGTTAATACCTAACAATTCTAATTCTAGTTCTTCTATTTTATTTTATTTCCCCCCAGGTGCTGGTGAATACAGCCTGTTGCATTCTGATGTTGATTGCAAAGTTAATACAGACCATTGTTTTTGGTCCCCTCCGTGTTAGTGAAAGGCAGGTAAGGAATGATGGTTTGGCATGACCATTAAGTTTAACGAATGTTGAGTGATGGGTGAATTATATTCATTAAATTCATATTCTTTAATGTGCATCACATATTTTTATTATCTCAGCCCATGAGAGCAAAATTTTTAATTTTTAGGTGCAATTCCACACACACACACACACACACCCCGAAAATTATTCAAAAATAGCTACTCAGTATGTTTTATCTTTTTTTTAATTTATTAAATGTTCAGAAAGAAAGTAGTATGCTTCAATTTTAGAATAAACCTTAAGTGAATTACGCATGACTATCCCTCTGCAGTTTAGTTAAACATCCATTCACCAATTAGTGACCCAATTATAGCTTATCCTATTGCATAATAGTTCACACTGTGTGATATGACCTTTGAATAATTCAAGAATAATGACTCTCTGTGCAAATCTCTTTTTCAGCATCTCAAGGACAAGTTTTGGAACTTTATCTTCTACAAGTTTATTTTTATTTTTGGGGTGTTAAATGTCCAGACGGTAGATGAAGTGGTCATGTGGTGTCTCTGGTTTTCTGGACTTGTCTTCTTACATCTCATGGTCCAGCTGTGCAAAGACAGGTTTGAATATGTAAGTTTATTTCTCCACATATCTGGGCAAGGGATAGGGGAACTCCAATTTGTCATTTGATATTTGGGGGTGCAAGAATCACTTTTCTTTTGTGCATGAAATGGGCCACAAATTTGGGTGCCCTGCCAAAAAGCTAGAATAGAGTAATGGAGCTGGGTCTTTAATGCTAACCTTTCCAAAATTCCTTTTGATCTCCTGTTCTGGTTGTGAAAGTTGATTCTTGGCAGGGGATACAGACTGTGTCACATCTAGGCTCAGAACCCTTGTCACTCATTGGTGGCTTTTAAAGAGACAGAGGATTACTCAATGTGTTGAGATGCCATAATAATGAATAATACATCTAGAGCTGCCCAGAGTCAATTACAATATTTCTCAAACCCTGGAAACTTTCAGATTGAAACTAACTTGAAACTATTCACCAGATCTCCTTAAAGGCAAACTATGGGGGGGGGGGGGGGTGTTGTTCTGAATCTTCTGAATAGTCTCAACTGATGACCAGAAAGAGTTGTGGCCATTTTCTAACTCATTTGCTGGTATTTTCCAGTTGTCTTTTTCGCCCACCACGCCGTTGAACAGCCACATTCGAGTCCTGACGCTGCTGGTTGTCATGTTGCTTTCCTGCTGTGGCCTCGCGGTGGTGTGCGGTGTCATCGGCTACGCCCACGGCATGCACACGCTCTCCTTCATGACTGCGGAGGTGAGATTCCCGATTAAATCACATACCTTTTAGGCTTTCTGGTTCATCAGGCGTCGTTGTGCACACGCTGTGTTTGTGTGTTACATTTATTTTTGTGTCTTTAGCCAGCACAGGTAGTCCTCGACTTAACGACCACAGTTGAGCCCAAAATATCTGTGGTTAAGTGAGACATTTCTTAAGCGAGGTTTGCCCCATTTTTACGGTTGTTAAGCGAATCACTGCAGTTGATTATCTAGTAACCCGGTTGTTAAGTGAAGCTGGCTTCCTCATTGACTTGGCTTGTCAGATGGTCGCAAAAGGGGATCACGTAACCCCGGGACACTACAACCGTTGTAAATGTGAGTCAGTTGCCAAGCCTCTGAATTTGGATCATGTGATCATGGGGATGCTGCAATGGTCGTAAGTGTGAAAAATGGTCATAAGTCACATTTTTCAGTGCCGTTGTAAACGAAGTGTGGTAAGTCAAGGACTTCCTGTATATGCTGGAAATTGGTTTTTCATATGGTTAAGTAGCCAGCGCAGATCATTTGTAACTTAACAACCATTCGTATTGCACCCATTCAAAATTACGCCCGAACTGAAGTGACTTACAACCATTCCTCGTACTTACGACTCTCACGGCTTTCCCCGTGGTCATGTGATCACGGTTCGGCCACTGGGCAACTGGCATGTGTTTACCGTGTTTGCAGCATCCCACGGTCACGTGATCGCCAGCTGTGCTGGCTCAGGAATTCTGGGAGTTGAAGTCCACGAGTCATAAAAGAGCCAAGGTTGCCTACCCCTGACCTAGCTCGTTTTCAAGAACAAATTTGTCTGTCTTTCTTAACCTTGTTTTTAATATAATCAGTTCAGGATTGCAGCATTTGCCAGCTAGGAATGTTCTCCTCCCAAACCTCTTCCCATAAGCACAGGAGGCATGCACTTCAGAGTTTAAACTCTCACCCTTATAATTACGTAATTATAATTAAAATTAATAGCCTTGGCCTAATAGCCGCCACATTTGACCTACCAAGGTTAAAAGGTTTCAATAGACTTATAGGCTATTTATTAGCTTAGCCTCCCTTTCTACAAACTACTATAGTCCTTTGATTCTTTATTTGACACATACCCCAAAAAATCTATAAAGAGTTTGGATTGTCTGCATTGGGAATGGCAATTTCCAGCTTCTTGTCTTCCTGGCAGTTGGTTATGATGCAGGCGGTTCTCCAGCTCGGCTTTACCAGCCGACCAGAGACCTTGTCTATTTTGGCCCCTCGACTTGATTGACAGGACCCCTTAAATACCTGCGTCCTTTTGCAGTGGCATCACATTCCTTTCTTGTGTTCAGTGTGTCATTGTGATGACCCTCAGGCCTTTTGGGGGCGTCAGGATAGGCCTGGCAGAGATTCTGAGTAGCAATGGATTGTTCTGAACGGCACTTTATTCAATTTAAAAGGTTTTTTTTTTAAAAAATAAAATAAATAGAGGTCGTCCTTGATTTACAACAATTCATTTAGTGGCCAAAATTACAACAGCACTGAAAAAAGTGACTTATGACTGTTTTTTTTCACACCTACAACCGTTACAGTGTCCCCACGGTCACGTGATCAAAATTCAGACACCTGACAACTGGTTCATATTTATGACGGTTGCCGTGTCCCTGGATAATGTGAAGGCCGTAAATGGGGCAACATTCACTTAACAAATGTCTCACTTAGCAACGTAAATTTTGGGCTCAATTGTGGTCGCAGGTTGAGAACTACCTGTGGTTCTGTAGTTTGTTTTTTGAGCCTGTCTTTCATAGGATTTGCAAGCTTTTCCTGTTTAGCAGAGTTAACAAATATTCAGTTTCCTCTTTCAAGTTACTTCATACAACAGTCATTTTTTGTTACCCATTACTTATCCTTTTTACCTATTTACTTTCCTCTCGTAACTTGTCTATGGATCCAGCATTAGGTTTCTCTCTAAAACACACTGAATTTAAAAAAATAAATAAATTCTGCAAACTGTCCTGCGGCTGTAAACTAATAAAATCTGAACTGGCATTGCTTATCAAAACGTAAGCAGGCTTTTATAAGCAGAGTTGAAGTTTTCCTTTGAAGCACCTGCAGGTAATCCTTGACTTACAACCATTTGTTTAGCAACCATTCAAAGTTATAACGGCCCTGGAAAAGGAGACTTAGGATTCGGGGACTGGAGGCTAACACAACCTGCCATCCAGAAGCGGTGAATGCTCCAACACTGGAGGTTTTTAAGAAGAGACTGGACAGCTATTTGTCTGAAATGATATAGGGTTTCCTGCCTGAGCAGGGGGTTGGACTAGATGACCTCCAAGGTCCCTTCCAACTCATCATCATCATCATCATCATTTAAAAAATGGTTGCTGGAATTGGGCATGTCTAGTCTAAAGAAAAGAAACAGGGGTGACATGATAGCAGTGTTCCAATATCTCAGGGGCTGCCCCAAAGAAGAGGGAGTCAAGCTGTTCTCCAAAATGCTTGGAGGCAGGACAAGAAGCAACAGATGGAAACTAATCAAGGAGAGAAGCAACCTAGAACTAAGGAGAAATTTGCTGACAATTAGAACAATTAACCAGTGGAACAACCTGCTTCCAGAAGTTGTGAATGCTCCAACACTGGAAGTTTTTAAGAAGAGACTGGACAACCATTTGTCTGAAATGGTGTAGGGTTTCCTGCCTGAGCAGGGGGTTGGACTAGAAGACCTCCAAGGTCCCTTCTAACTGTGTTATTCTAGTCTTGTGACAGGGTCTTCGCATATAGGACCAGCATAGAACCTCATGTTCATGTGATCAAAATTCGGGCATTTAGCAACCGGTATTTACGACAATTACAGCATTCTGGGATCACGTGATCACCATTTGTGACCCCCTCAGCTGGCTTCCTGACAAGCAAAGCCAATGGGGGGAAGCTGGATTCATTTAATGACCACACAATTCTTTTAACAAATGCAGTGGTTCAATTAACAATTGTGGTAAACAGGTTGGACATGACTCCGCCTTGCTGAGCAACATAATTTTTTTTTCATCTCGTCTTATATCTGTTCAATACTTCCAAGAACTAAAATAAACAATGCTTGCCTTGTCTGTTTTTGGTATCTCACAGGGCTTTGTCAGTTCCCCATTAACAACTATTTGTGCTTCCTCCGAGGTAGAAATCAATCTTACCCATTTAATAAAATTGTCTCCAAAAGTTCTTACAACAAATATCTTACTCTGATATTTTTTTGGGGGGGGGGGATTGTGCAGAAGAAAACTGCAAGTGTCCAAGATCAGGAAGACACGTATATAATTTCTGTAACTTAATCTTTTTGTGATCTTGGCCACTGCCAACTGTGGAATGTGGAAAGAATATTTAAACTCGTAGGACCGGAAAAGCCGTGTGCTTGTTTTTGTGGCAACTGCTCAAGATTCAGAGAATGATCAGTGAATTTTTTTTGTCCCCTCCAGTCCCTGCTTGTCACCGTAAGAACCGTGCACGTGATTTTACGGTAAGTACGATATCTACGTTGAACCGGTTGTGTAGGATTTCCTTCACAACATGGGCGTGAGCCCAATATTAGACTGTCATTCGTTTGGCCTAAGAATGAGGGCGGTTATTTTGTCCTCTGTTGTTGCTCCCCTTTGTGAGCTTGCAAGTAATTATCGACGCCTTCCAGAAATGCAATAAAAGTGAGTTTTGCAACCTAAAAAGGAGTCATTCAAATGTAAAGTGTGAAAAATAGGACTAGTGGCGTTCAGCTGGGGAATTGTAGGGGTTGAAGCCCACGTATCTTAAAATTGCTAAGGTTGGGAAACGCTGGTTCAGCGTATTGTGAAAATCCAAGAACTTTCTTATTCAGTAACTAGGTTAAGTTTCTGGTAGAGATAACGCCAATGGGGCGTAGCTGAAAATGGATCTAATACAGGTCGTCCTCAATTTACAAGCATTCGTTTAGTGACCGGCGCTGAAAAAAGTGACTTATGACCGTTTTTCACACTTACGGTCCTCACGGTCACCTGATCAAATTCAGAGAGCACCAAGGACCCCCCATTTCAACCCGGAGCTGCAAATATTCTCCTTTATTGATATTAGCACCTGACAGATTTAAGATTTATGCTGCTGCTCTCTTCCACATAGAACTGGCAAGGGAAATCAATTCAAGATTTCTCTTTCCTTCACCCAGTTACATCATTCATCTCTGGGATCTGAATCATGAAGGCACCTGGGAGAGCAAAGGCACCTACGTTTATTACACCGATTTCATCATGGAGCTGATGCTGCTGTCCCTGGATTTGATGCATCACATTCATATGCTGGTATAAAAGTTTAATAAATTGTTTCGTGCGTCCCACATCAGGCAGACGTGATGCGGGGCTAGCCTTTATAGAATGCAGAGCGTCTACGGCAACTCATCTGGGCCGAGTCGCCACAGGACAATTATCGGTGGGACAAGAGTTATGTTAATGTTGAAGAAATAGTGGAACAGAATCATTAAAGGATGCCAGAGGGGGGAGAAAATGAAATGTGAATGACAAAAATTAAAATAATGTTTTAATTATTTTAAATAATTAAATTGAGTTGTTGAATTGCCCCACAGCAAGCTCTCCCGTGGTGAATTGCCCATGACGAGTTGTCCCCCAGCAAATTGGCCGTAGTGAGTTGGCTGTGGCAAGTTAATAATGAATAGAATAGAATAGAATAGAATAGAATAGAATAGAATAGAATAGAATAGAATAGAATAGAGCTTGAAGGGACCTTGGAGGTCTTCTAGTCCAGCCCCCTGCTCAAGCAGGAGACCCTATACTAAGACAGATGACTGTCCAGTCTCTTCTTAAAAATCTCCAGTGATGGAGCGCCCACGATTTCTGGGGGTAAGCTGTTCCACTGGTTGGAAATACAAAAAAATAGGAAAAATAGGTGAGGGGAAAGTGTAGGGAAAAGGGGAAAAAGAAAGGCATTGACTTCCAGCTCCCTTTGGTGCAGTAGAATAAGATAACATCAAACTTCAACTTTTTACTTTTACATAATAGCATAAACTAGCCATTTCTGTAACAACAAATCTATCTAATCGGTTAAAACCCAAAATCAAAGTTTCATTTTTTCCCACCTCAGGCACAAAGTCCAAAAGCGGTTTCCAAGTAGAAACAAAAATAATTGTGTTCTTTTCTTTAATCAGAGCAATCAATTCAGCCATCTCGGCTAACTCCCCTCAACCTCTGCAGCCATTCATCCATTTCCTTTTATTTTGGGGCATAAAGTATCTGTGTCCTAAATAGGATAAACGCTTCATTGAAGAAGGTTTGACTGGGCATCGTCAAATAATTCTCTTTTCTGTATTTGTGTTCTTTCTCTTGCAACGGCGATTTGCTTTCCTGCTCTTCTTGGGAAATAATATATTTGGAAGCTGTTTGGCAACATCTGGTTGTCGATGGCCAGTCTGGTGATCTTTATGCAGCTGCGCTACCTGTTCCATGAAGTTCAGCGCAGACTGCGGCGCCATAAGAATTACCTGCGGGTGGTTGGAAACATGGAAGCAAGGTGAGCCTGATCCTTGAATTCTAGAGCGAGAAACCTGGAAACCCCCAGCTTGGGGCCTTGTGTGTCTCATACTCATGCTTTTGGGGGGAATTGGGGTGACCTTCATCATAGCTGCAAAATAATTAAAACACGACACAATATTCTTTATCGGCCAAGTTTGACTAGCCACACAAGGAGCTTGTCTCTGGTGCATCAGCTGTCAGCGGGCATACAAGCAACAAAGTGATAAATCCTAAGATACCAATAGGAGAAGGTCACAGGACAGATGAGAATGTCCCAGAGATGCTTTTTCACGAGGCAACTGGACTTTCTTGTTTTTCTTTGAAGATCTTTTGCTTCTCATCCAAGAAGCTTCTTCAGCTCTGAGCTTAGCAAGTGAAATTCTTTTCCCAACTGTGGTCGTAAGTCGAAAACTGCCCGTAGCTGACAGTCCAGCTCACCCTGGTGTCACGTCTCTCTTCCCTAGGTTTGCGGTGGCAACTCCTGAAGAATTGGCCTCCAACAACGATGACTGCGCTATTTGCTGGGATTCCATGCAGGCCGCCCGGAAGCTCCCTTGCGGACACCTCTTCCATAAGTAAGTCCTGGGAGGAGGTGGGTGGGGGGGACACAAGGCAAGGTAGAATAAGTTGCCTGCTCTTATCACGAAATGCCGATTGGCTGCCGTTTCATCCACGACAATAAAACTTCAGCTGGACTTCTCAGCACTGTTGTGAGTCTTAATAAGTTTAACGGCATACACTGAATATAAATAAATCAGGATGATGATTTATTTGCATGATTACATTGGTTCCCCTAAATGTCTCCAAAATCAGATTGGGGTACCCTGTAAAGCTGATATCTGAATGTTGTTTCTTCGTATTTACCAAATATGTACTATTTTATTACTGTATTTTCTTTTATCTCTTGCCCTAGAGTTAGATCCTGTATTTTATTTTGTTTTATTTTTTTGATACGTTCATAAGGCTAATCGATATATCATCTGTTTTGTCTGTTTGCCCATCCATCCAAAAATCATTTCTTGTGTTACGTACTTTCACCAAATTTTCAGCATTCTCGCCTCCAAACCTTGGAAGATTTCCCTATTCTCAACTGAAATCTTACAGGACGTTGATAATTTTGGACTGAAATGTTGCAAGGTTTTGTTGTTTTTTAATCTGAAGTATTCTGGAAGTTTGGGCAGGAACATTGAGATATGAGATGTGGCCACTTAACAATGTATTTTAATGGATCTCCTGTCACCAGAGAAAGTCTGAGTTTCTGGGAAGGTTTTGTGTGACTTGGCCGAAATTGCTGTTCCCATGTGTTGTGTAAACCCAACCTTAAGATTTGAAGTCAGCAAGAGTGTGTGATTTTGATGGATGCTTCTCCTGCTTTTCCCATTCTGGTCTCAAGGCCACTTTGTTGTCATTCATTGCAAGCTGCGCCACAAATATTTGCCAGTGTTTTAAGCAGGATCTAATAAGATAATTACTCTCTACTTGCCAGCATTTGCGTTCCCTTGAGTAGCCTGGCCCCGCCCCTTCAGCGTTGTTTTTCCGTGTACCTTGAAAGGAATTATTTCTTTCCTTGGGAGATGAACTTAATGTAGGAGAAGAGCAGGCAGAGCCGAGGGTGGAGTTAAACAAGTCATGAGCCTAGAATCGTTACGTTCCCACAAATGGTTCAAGTCCAACCCTTCTTGAATTCCATGGACCCATATCCGGTGCCAGTTTAGTACTGAACTTATTCTTGTGTGTAGGCTTGAGCAATAAATCTCAACTGAAACTCAACATACGGTCCTGATCCTTTGCCCCTGACACTTAGGGCATCATTTCTACCTTTGGCATCATGAATCAAGTGATGTTTAGCCTTATTAAATCACTCGGTCTCCGTAGAGTTGAGGGTGGAGAATACAGATTGTCCTTGATATACAACCGCAATTGACCCCAAAGATTGTAAGTCGAGTCTGTCAAGCCTTGAAGAACACTTATGCTGTTTCAGCCACTATTGCTTCTTAGTTTGCCTACGAACCTGGGGGGAGGTGAGCGGAGAATGGAATGCGGACTTCTGATATCAAAAGGTCAGTTCGTGAGAACCAAGGACTTTCAAGATTTGTTTACTGAGAACTAAAACCATTATCTCATAATAATTATCTGACTTCATTATTCTTAAGCCGGAGTTTGAAACTCTGTCCACCTCATAACTGACTTTCTCATCTCTATAGCTACAGCTATAGATTGGTTTCCAATTAAAAAAAAAAGATTTTGACCATCTACAACAGAATATCCACACCAGAACTGGACAAGCTTTGATCATGGAAGGAAAAATGTCATGCACAATGTGATGATGATGATGACGATGGTGTTGGTGATGAGGATGATGGGACATTTACATGTTTGATTGCTTCCTTGGCGATGACAAAAAAAAAACATAGAACATTAGGACTGGAAGGGACCTTGGGGGTCTTCCAATCCAACCCCCTGCTCAAGGCAGAAGACCTTATACCATCCCAGTCAAATGGTTATCCAGTCTTTGTTTGAAAACTTTAGCAAATTTCAGGAAATTTCTCCTTACTTCAAGGTTGCATCTCTCTTTGACAAGCTTCCACCCATCATTTCATTGTCCTGCCTTCTGGCACTGTGGAGAACAAGTTAATCCCGTCTTCTTTGTACATAATATTTTATTAATTTTCTGTTATTACAATTCTTTAGTGCGTAATGAACAACGGGTTGTCTGGGTTAATTTATTATGTTTAGTAATACCAATTAAGTTCTTACTCTCTGTCCCATTTTTCCAACCGTTGATAAAATAGGTCCCATGTTTGATAATACTCTTTATCTTCTTGTTCATTAATTCTCAGTGTCAGTCTACCCATTTCCGCACAGTCCAGCATTTTCTTAATTATCTCTTCCTCCCGTGGTGTTTTTTCATTTTTCCGGTGCTGTGCAAATACAATCCTCGCTGTCCATCCCCTCTTCTTTGTGACAGCTGCTCAAGTACATGGTAGTCCTCGACCTAACGACCTAAGAATTAACCCCAGAATTTATGTTACTAGGCGAGGAATTCGTTAAGTGAGTTGTGCCCCATTTTACAACGTTTCTCGCCACATTTGTTAAGCAAATCACGGCAGTTGTGAAATTAGTAGCACGGTTGTTAAGGGAATGCGGCTTCCCCCATTGACTTTGCTTGTCAGAAGGTCGCAAAAGGGGATCACGTGACCCCGGGGAGGCTGCGACCGTCATAAATATGAGTCAGTTGCCAAGTGTCTGACTGTGACCCTAGGGGTGTTGTAATGGTCAGAAGTGTTAAAAATGGTCAAAAGTCACTTTTTTCACTGGTGTTGTAACTTAGAACGCTCACGAAATGAACTGTTGTAAGTGGAGGATTATCTGTACTGGAAGACGGTTATTGTGTCTGCTCTGATCCTTCTCTTTGATAAACTTGAGCAGGGGTAGGCAACCTTGGCCCTTTTATGACTCATGGACTTCAACTCCCAGAATTCCTGAGCCAGCCAGGGGAAAGGGAGAGGTTTCCAAGTAGAGCCATGCTGGCTCAGGAATTCTGGGAGTTGAAGTCCACCAGTCATAAAGCGGCCTAGGCCTAGGCCAGAGGTAGGCAACCTTGGCTCTTTTATGACTCATGGACTTCAACTCCCAGAATTCCTGAGCCAGCCATGCTGAGGGGAAAGGGAGAGGTTTCTAAGCTGAGCCACGCTGGCTCAGGAATTCTGGGAGTTGAAGTCCACGAGTCATAAAAGAGCCACGGTTGCCTACCCCTGGACTAGACATTTCCACCGTGGCTCCCTCAACCGTTCATCACAGAAACATTTCTTTCATTACGAATGAAAACAAACATACAAATATTAGTAAACAGCCCAACCAAAGAATCCTTAATACCCCCCAGACAGGCAAGACGCCAGGATATAAACTGACAGCAAGTGGCTCTCCTTAACTACGTAGCACTGATGATGTTACCTAGTTGGGGTCATGAAACGTCTGCAAGAAAACCAGCACGCTCGTACAAACATTCCTTTCGTTCCCTAGTCTAAGGAAATCCATGTAGGTTTTTCTCTTTCTTCTTAGCTCATGCCTGCGCTCCTGGCTCGAGCAGGACACCTCCTGCCCGACCTGTAGGATGTCCCTGAACATTGCAGACCACCAGCAGGCTCCAGAGGATCACCAGAGGGAGAACCTGGATGAAAACCTGCCCCCTGTGGCAGCAGCCGAAGGCAGGCCTCACCTCAACCAGCACAATCACTTCTTCCACTTCGATGGTGAGTTCACGTCCTCCGGCATCTTCACCGGCCCGAAATATCTGGGTGGTTGAGAAGGTTCGGGAGCTTGCATGGTCCTGCTTAACTTAACGTGCGTCTGGTGAAGAGTTGTGGGGCATTGACTCACAAATATTTGGTCTGACGGGAGAATATTCCAGAAGGGGGGACCATTTATGATATAAGCATTCTTAGGATGGTTTCATACATGCAATACTCCATGACCTAAAGGTCTAGGGAAATGGCCAGACCTTGATAGACTTCCTAAAGCTCAGCAGAGTTGGGAACAACAACCCTTTGTTTTACATTAAATTTCTTGAACATTGACCGAGCTTTAGCTAAATAAGTGTTGGCATGCCATGTGTGAACCTGTGTGGAAAACCACAGAGAGGACAAGGAAAGGGAAGGGTCCCTCAGAGATCTTCTGGTTTCTCTTCTCCAGGGTCTCGCATCGCTAGCTGGCTCCCAAGCTTTTCGGTCGAGGTGATGCACACCACAAACATCCTTGGGATCGCTCAGGCCAGCAACTCTCAGCTCAACGCCATGGTGAGCCCCCCCCCCCAGTTTATATTTTGTTGGTGTAAAGAAATCCTGTCTGTAGCGCCATCCGTTTTGGGGGTCTCCAAAAGTTAGCCCCTCTCTTGTAGCCTAAATGTTTACAAACTATCATCCATTGCTGTGGAATAAATGATGGAGAGAAAAAGATTTACCTCACGACTGGGGAATTCTGGGAGTTGAAGTCCACACACCTGAAAGTGGCTTAGATTGAGAAATATTGGGCCAAATACAGGTAGTCCTTGACTTACGACCACAGTGGAGCCCGGAATTTCTGTTGCTAAGTGAGACAGTTTTAAAGTGGGTTTTGCCCACTTTTATGACCTTTTTTTGCAACAGTTGTTAAAGTCAATCACTGCAGTTGTTAAGTTAGCAGCACGGTTGTTCAGTGAATCCGGCTTCCCCGTTGACTTTGCTCGTCAGAAGGTTGCAAAAGCGGATCACGTGACTCCGGGACGCTGCAACCGTCATAAGTACGAGTCAGTGGCCAAGTGTCCGAATTTTGATCACGTGACCGTGGGGCTTCTGCAATGGCCATAAGTGTGAAAAACGTTCACAAGTTCCTTTTTTTTCAGTTGTAACTTTGAATAGTCACTAAACGGACTGTTGTTAAGTCATAAAAAAATGCCGATCTGGATGGTTGGAGATTTTTGTCAGCTGATTTAATTCCTGAGCAATTTTGGCGTTGTTTCCCTAGGCCCATCAGATCCAGGAGATGTTCCCCCAGGTTCCTTACCACCTCGTTCTCCAGGACCTGCAGCTGACCCGCTCAGTAGAAATAACAACCGACAATATTTTAGAGGGACGCATCCAGGTGCCTTTCCCAACACAGGTGGGTCCAACACAACGGACTGTGAACTGGGCAAGATACTTGGGGTGGGAGTTTGAGGGCACTGCACTTTTCTGGACATGGAGCTCCGACGGCATTCCTGGGATCTCTTGGGGCTCCTGTCCCTGCTAAGAAGTCCCAGCCCTGAGTTGCTCCTACTCCCCCAGGGCCTTTCCTTTCCATATCCTCTCCAATTCCTCCTTCAAGCCCTGGAACGTCTCCGGCTTCTGCTGCCCCTTCTCCCTGATGCGGCTGTCACCTGGCGCTGCTACATCTGTCACCACTGTCTTATGATCCTTGTCGTTGTCTACTATCTATATGGTCTTCTGTCAGTCTTTCTATCATCTCTCTCTCTCTCTCTCTCTCTCTCTCTCTCTCTCTCTCTCTCTCTCTCTCTCTCTCTCTCTCTCTCTCTCTCTCTCATATTTATTTGTTTATTTATTATGAAATTTATTTTCTGCCCATCTCATATTCAACGTCTCTCGGCAGCTTATAGCAGACAACACTGAAACATTAAAAACCATTACAATCAAAAACCATAGAACACAATGGATAAAATCATTAACAAATAAAATCATTTAGCACCATCTATCATCTCTCTCTCTCTCTCTCTCTCTCTCTCTCTCTCTCTCTCTCTCTCTCTCTCTCTCTCCTATCGTCTCTCTGTCTGTCCGTCTGTCTGTCTCTCCATCCATCCATCCATCCATCCATCCATCCATCCATCCATCCATCCATCCATCGTTCTCACTCTCTGTCTGTCTCTGTCTGTCTGTCTGTCTGTCTGTCTGTCTGTCTGTCTATCTATCTATCTATCTATCTATCTATCTATCTATCTATCTATCTATCTATCTATCTATCTATCTATCTATCTATCTATCTATCTATCTGATCTACATACCTACATACCTACCTATCTGTCTAATCTACCTACCTACCTAATCTATCTAATCCATCCCCCCTCCCTCAAAATACAGTATATATAATTCAGGAATATTGTGTGCATTCTGCACCACAGATATTTTGAAAGATTAGCTGGATTAAAACTGCACCTTCTGAATTCCCAGTTCCTTTTGTTAGGATGGTTCACAAGCCCATGGAAGATCTTTAAAAGGCTGTGTGGTCTACTCCACCCATTTGGAATTGTTTTGTGGCGTATTGTCAAACCTGGTTGGGATGAGCTGTGTGGAGTCCTTTCTACTCCACCTAGTCAACTCTGAATGTTGTTGGGTTTGATTAAAAAAACAAAGTGTTTTTGGAGTAGGATGCAAATTACTTTTCATATTATTCCACAGTCAAGGGCCTTGCCAAAAACAAAACAAAACACAACCCCTCTGAATTTCCTATTGTCAGTGATATGAAATTGAACGTATAACGCTGAAGCTTTAAGACAATACATTCGTTGTCCAAAAGATATAGGGAACAAAATCATCAAATAACTGCCAGATATTTTTTTCAAAGGCAGATGATTTTGTGGATTGATCTCTTCAAGTTTTGGTGTGTCCATCTGTCTTATCTGTGTTATCTTATTTAACTGGTAGATAATAACCATGTAAGAAGCTACCATAATAACATGGTAATAACCATGTAAGAAGCTACCATAGAGTTGTGACATAATGTAATGGTATGCGGGAAAGAGGTTATGGAGGCGGGGAAAGAGATGCTGGCTAGGAAACGATCAGATAAGAGAGGGCATAGCCCGCAGCTGTAGAGTGGATGGAGCAAGAGGCTCAGAAGGGACTTTTGCCAGTTTCTCAGGCTCTAAAAGAGACAGTAGGAGATTTGTACTTTCAAACTTGCACGAGTCTGTTAATGTAGCCTTACAACAAAGTAGAATTAACTCGTCTGGTTTCCTGTCTGGTCTACTTGATAACAGTGAGTATTTACAGTTGTAAAGACCACACAAGCTTTTAAAGCCCTTCCATGGGCTTGTGAACCATCCTTACAAAAGAAACTGGGAATTCAGAGGGTGCAGTTTCAGCTCAGCTAATTCTTCAAAATGTCTATGGTGCAGAATGCACACAGTGTTCCTGAATTATACATTAGACAGACAGACAGACAGACAGACAGATAGGTGAGATAGGTAGGTAGGTAGGTAGGTAGGTAGGTAGGTAGGTAGGTAGGTGGATGGATGGATGGATGGATGGATGGATGGATGGATGGATGGATGGATGAGAAATAGGTAGATAGATGAGAGAGATGAAGAGGGAGAAGGAGAAAGAAGGAGAAGGAGAGAGATGATAGATGATAGATAGATAGATAGATAGATAGATAGATAGATAGATAGATAGATAGATAGATAGATAGATAGATAGATAGGAGATAAGTAGATAGATGAGAGATAGATGAAAACAGGTAGATAGATGAGAGAGATGAACAGGGAGAAGGAGAAAGAAGAAGGAGATAGATAGATAGATAGATAGATAGATAGATAGATAGATAGATAGATAGATAGATAGATAGAAGTCTTTGCAGCCTTGCAAGTCTGATAAATGACTTATTAATCTTTATGAACTATAAACCTTATAGTTTATAAAGATTAATGTGCAAATACAAATATATATTACTTCCCACAAGGAAAAAAAGTAGAGACGGTTGAATTCACTGCTTTATTTAAAATAAAGAATATATCCAATGTTGTTTCCACTTGGAAACCAATTCTGGATTTTGTGCTTGAGATGGAAAAAAAATGAAATTTTGGGTTTTGCTGACTAAATAGGTTTGTTGTTATAGAAATGGCTAATACATATTACGAGATAAAAGCAAAAATTTGAGGCTGTAATGTTACTATCTTTTACTGTGCTAAAAAGAGTCAGAAGTCAGTGTTTTTCTTTTCTTTTTTCCCTTTTTCCCTACCTACACTTCCCTTTTTCCTCCCCTAGTTCCCCATTATTTTCATTTTTCTTTTGTGTTTTCTATTCTGATAAACTAATAAAATTTGAACGAAAAAAAATAATCAGTCCGTGTTCTCCATGGCCTTGG
The DNA here is from genome assembly GCF_001527695.2 of Protobothrops mucrosquamatus. Taxonomy (NCBI): domain Eukaryota; kingdom Metazoa; phylum Chordata; class Lepidosauria; order Squamata; family Viperidae; genus Protobothrops; species Protobothrops mucrosquamatus. The sequence goes on along the minus strand of NW_015388678.1, from coordinate 278,991 downwards.
GATGGGAGCTTCAGCAGGATCCATTATGCAATTTTAAGTGCTTACAAAAAAGGAAGTTTTCATGTTTTCCATATCAGTTAATTCTGTTTTGTTTTTTTAAAAAAAACATGCACAGCGTTCTGACAGTATCCGACCAGCTTTGAACAGTCCTGTAGAAAGGCAGAGTACCGATCAAGAAGAAGCTGAAGAGGACATGGAGGTAAGGTGGGAAAAGAAGGCTATAATTAAAAGTTGTGGTGGTGCAGTGGTTAGAATATAGTATTGCAGGCTAATTCTGCCCACTGCCAAAAGTTCGATCCTAACCGGCTGGAGATTGACTCAGCCTTCCATCCTTCCGAGGTCGGTAAAATGAGGACCCAGATTGTTGGCGACAATAGGCTGACTCTGTAAACCATTTGGAGAGGGCTGTAAAGCACTGTGAAGCGGTATATAAGTCTAAGTCAGGGGTAGGCAACCTTGGCTCTTTTATGACTCGTGGACTTCAACTCCCAGAATTCCTGAGCCAGCCACGCTGAGGGGAAAGGACGAGGTTTCCAAGCTGAGCCATGCTGGCTCAGGAATTCTGGGAGTTGAAGTCCACAAGTCATGAAAGAGCCAAGGTTGCCTACCCCTGGTCTAAGTGCTAGTTCTATTGCCCTTCCTTCTATCCATCCATTCATCCTTAGAGGGCTAAGAGAGGGCTGTAAAGCACCGTGAAGCGGTATATAAGTCTAAGTGCTATTGCCCATCCATCCATGATGCGCAGTGGTTAGAATGCAGTAGTGCAGGCTGACTCTGCCCACTGTCAAGGAGTTCAATCCTGACCAGCACAAGGTTGATTCAGAATTTCCATCCTTCCGGGATTGGTAAAATGAAGACCCAGATTGTTGGGGGGGCAAAAGGCTGACTCTGTAAACTGCTTAGAGAGGGCAGCAAAGCACTGTGAAGCGGTATATAAGTCTAAGTGCTATTGCAATTGCTATCTGTACAGAGAGAGTTTTCTCTGTAAGGAATTGGCTGAGTCAATTACTTCAGGACAGGGATGCCCACCTTTACAGCTTTTTACAATGTTTCCCCCCCCCCTCTTTTCCTCTTGTGTGCATTTTGTTACCAATTGCCAATTTCCTCCTCTCGTGCTCCGTTGTCGTAAGAAACGTGTTGACCGAATTCATAAACGAACAAACGCAAACGGTCCATGGTTCTCTTTCCCCCCTTTCGCCCTGCCTGGCAGATGGCAAGGATCCCGCTTGAGCTCAGCTCCAGGCTGGAAGACACGGCGGCATTTAATGAAGCCGAAGCGGAAGCTGCCGAGACGGAGGACTTCGAGGTGAGAGGCAGCCGTTTCTCCAAGTCGGCTGACGAGAGGCAGAGGATGCTGCTTCAGAGGAAGGAGGAGCTGTTGCAACAAGCACGCAGGTGTGTGTGTGTCTGGAGGAGGCTCTGGGCAAGTTGGGATATTTCCTCCCCCGCGGTTCCCCCAACCACAGGCCATACACAACATTTACAGAGCCTTTCCTGAAAGATCCATTGAGAAGATTTAGCAAAAAAAGAACTAGAGGCACGTTTGGATATTTTGATACTACTGTGTGATGGTTGATTCTGCTGTCACTAGTCTGGACCTTCCAACTCTGTTGTGCTGTAATTCTGTAAGGGTCTCCTGCTCGAGCAGGGGGTTGGACTAGATGACCTCCAAAGGTCCTTTCCAACTCTGTGATTCTGTAATTCTGGACTCTGCAGATGTCCTCTGTGTGTTTGTGTGTGTGTGTCTGAAGACCCTGTGCGCATCTCTTTCTCTGCCTATGGGGATTGTAAGTGCTGAGCACAAGATGACAAGTAGCTCTTAACTTACAAGCATTCGTTTGGGTGACCATTTAAAGTTACAACGGCGCTGCAAAAATAGCCCCAAATTTATATTGTTTAGCGTGAATTTGTGAAGTGAGTTTTGTGTCCCCTTTTACGACCTTTCTTGCCACAGTTGTTAAGTGAATCTGGCTTCCGCATTGACTTTGCTTGTCAGACACTACGACACTGCGACCGTCATAAAGACGAACTTTTTGCCAAGCCTCTGAATTTTGACCACATGGTCATAGAGGAGGCTAGAAAGGCCGTAACTGTGAAAAACGGTCATAAGCCACTTCTTCCAGTGCCGTTGTTTCTTTGAACGGTCACTAAAGTCGAGCACTTCCTGTAGTTGCTGATGAACTGATTGAGCGCAGCCGAAAGACACTTTGTTCAACAAAAGCGAAGCGGCAGGCAAGCCCAAGAGCGATCCCTGTAATGGCCACAAAAAAAAAATCTCTTCCTGTTTTTCCAGGCGCTACCTTGACAAAAGCTCTGATGATCCCATCCCGGACTTCTCCTCCCAGGCTGAAGGAGCAGCCTCCGACTCCCTCACTTTGCGACGCAGGATGTTGGCCGCCGCCGCCGAGCGGAGATTACAGAAACAGCATCCCTCCTAACGCTTCCGGCCCGCTGTTCCTTCCCCATCGGTAGCCTAGATATTCACCCCTCGCTCTTCTTGCTGGGATCTCGTCCCGAGCTCGGCAAACCACGGGCGGCGCTGGGGACCAGGGATCAGGTTGGCTGTGCCTCCAACTCTTGAAAAAAAAAAAAAAGCGCATGCGATCGCTCCTAATAAGTGTTTGGACGGCTGACCCCCTTCGCTTTTTTCTCGGGATTCTTGATTTCTTTGAGGTTGGGTTTTTCTCTCTTTTTCTTTTTCGGGGGGTGCCTATCCCTACGTCCACCCTTGAGCAACTTTTCAAGCTTACTGTGTGTCGCAGGAAGGGGAGAGGAAAGAGGGGGGCGCGCGCGTGTTTGTGGACTGTGAGTGACAGTCCCTTGCCAATATGAAGCTCTTTTGAGAAGTAGTGGAATAAGTGAGAAGTGAAGGGTTATATTTTTTTAAAAGAAATGGTCGTCTCCTCCTCCTCCTTTTCCTTCTTCTCCTTCTCCTTCTCCTTCTCCTTCTCCTTCTCCTTCTCCTCCTCCTCCTCCTCCTTTTCCTTCTCCTTCTCCTCCTCCTTCTCTTTCTCCTCCTTTTCCTTCTCCTCCTCCTCCTCCTCCTCTTCCTTCTCCTTCTCCTTCTCCTTCTCCTCCTCCTTCTCTTTCTCCTCCTCCTCCTCCTCCTCGTGGCTGCTGGCTTTTTTCATCCCAAACGTATGCAGCATCGTTTTGGTAAAGGGGATACTTCTACAGGTTGGGGCAGGGAAGCAAAGTGTGCTAATGTGCAGGTGTTGCATCAGAGCAAATGTTTTGCTGCAGTTTCAAAAAGACTCGAAGCGCGATGTTCAGATTCCCTCCCTCCCTCCCTTCCTGGCCATGGAAAGTTTGATCACCTCTGGGTTGCTTTTCCCCGAGAGGCTGGCGAGAAGATTCAGTTTAACTGTCGCTAGCGTTCAACATTCAACGTGGAGGTAAATTGCAGAGAACCCCCTGCTGACTTTCAGAAGATGGCATTTCCTTAGGACAGGCGGGGCAGCCTGCAGAATTTATTATTTTTTTTTTAAGTGTACATTTCGCAATAACGTTAGCTTGGCAAGATGTACAGGCTCAAAAGACCGGAGGGCTATTTGATACGTAGTTAGGTATATTGCAGCAGTTCTCCAATCCTTAAATTGCTAGTAAGTATGTCGGAAGCCTTTTTAGGTTTTTGGCTCCGTAAATATGTTTACAATGCAAGGCAAGTCATTTTTAAGTGTTTCAGGAGAATCCCCTGTATCCAGAAAGAGCCCCAGTATTAATGAAAAAAAACAAAACAGGAATTTCTTTCACTGCTAGTTTTTTAGGACATTTAAAGGTGAATACCGTATAAGAAAACTGGACAGTGTTTAAGTGAGGATAATTTATTTTGATATACCCTTTGCAAAGCCTTATTTTTCAATGCTGTTTAAACTTTGGAAGGGGGAAAAAATACAGACTCTTTTGTGGCTCAGTTTTTGCTCAGAACTCGGCTCTTTGTTTTTATTGTTTTAAAAAAAGGAAAATAAAAACTCTTTGATCAGTGTTTGGAAAGGTTTCAGTTGTCTTTTTCTGCCCCTTTCGCTTCACACTTGCTTCCTACCGGTCAGTTTCACCTCAGGAAATCTTCTGAGCGCTACAGGTGAGTGTGCGAACATTCAGTGGCAACGCTTGTGCAGTTGTCCCTTCAGAGAGTTGAGTTCTTTGCTGAAAGCAAAGCGTATTTCTGAATTTCCTACTTCGACGTGTTGACATTTCCATGTGAAGCAGCTTAACAGTTCAGCACAAATTACGTTGATTTTTTTAAAAAATCTTGATGTAACCTTGTCCCACCACTGTGGGGGTCATCAGCCCACCTTTTGGGACCTTTGCCCTTCTAAAACTAGGATTTCTTCTCATCGTGGAGAGCTTGTCCATCTCTTAGTGATATAGTTTGTCAGACCTGCCACGAACTTAAACCTCTTAAGTATGGCTCCATTTGCTGAGAAAGGTATATTTTTATTAGAGATATAGTGTATTGCAGTAATGCATAGCCATAACTGTGTGGCAAAATCCCTACATTATACTTTCCCCTACTTTCCCTTCCTTAATTAATTCCTTTCCCACCTCAAGGTAACCAATTAAAATCTTGCAAGCTGTTCTCCTAGCGGTCAGTTCAGGCATGCTCTGGTATGCTATTCCCTCCTTATTCCAGCTGGGTGACCTTGAAGCAGCTTCTCAGGATGACACAGGACTTACTTTTGATTTCCCAAGCATGCCCCCTTCCCCGTAATTCATAGAATAGCTATGAAATTTACCCATTTTCTTGGAATATTTTCTTTTCTTCCAAAGTAGCTATTTAGGTCAGCTACCACTAGATGGTACCTACCTCATTGGATCCTTCAGCAGAATGACCTATTTCAGGGATTAGAAGGATGAAAAAAAAAGGGGATTTTTTTTTTTAAAAAAGAAAGGAATGAGGCTTTTATATATATAATGGAATGGCTGTGTTCACACAACCCGCTTAACGGGGGTCAAAAGTCACAATAGCTGCTACATTTGAATTAAGATGTTAAGCTTGGTTGACCATGAATGAGTCCCGTTAAGCAGGTTTAAATTCCATAAGCAGTCCTTATTCCTCCTGTGATGTTCCCGGCAAACGAGGGGAAACTGAAAACGCACAGATATGTGTTCCTTCCTCGCTTTTGGCAACCGTCTCACTACGCAGGACGGGAAATCTGCTAGCAGTCTTCTAATACTGGTATGTGAGGGGCTGCCCCAAAGAGGAGGGATTCAAGCTATTCTCCAAAGCACCAGAAGGCCGGACAAGAACCAATGAATGGAAACTAATCAAGGAGAGAACCAACCTAGAACTAAGGAGGAATTTCCTGTCAGAGAGAACAATTAAATCGGTGGAGCGACTTGCCTCCAGAAGTTATGAATGCTCCAACACTGGAAGTTTTTAAGAAGAGATTGGACAGCCATTTGTCTGGAATGGTATAGGATCTCCTGACTGAGTAGGAGGTTGGATTAGAAGACCTCCAAGGTCCCTTCTAACCCTATTATTCTATGTTCTGGTCCCGCTTTAGGCGCAAAGCAAACTGGGTGATGGATGAAGTTTGGCCTAAAAGACTTCCAACGTTTCTTCTAACACTACTATTCTATGTTCTGTTTTCTATCTGCCTGGCTATTAAATTTATGAAATGGCCTCCAGGAATCCCACTTAATCTACCTGGGTAAAATCTGGCTTCCAAGAAGTTTTCTCTCCCTCTTAACAACATCACAGTCTGAAATATACCCCAGAATTAAAAGCACAGAGATCCAGGCCAGGGTAATGCGGCGTTTACTAATTTAAAAGCTTTGAAAAAAGGAGAGAGAGAGAGAAGGAGGGGACCGTGAAAGATTGTAGGTAGCTCCGTTACTCTGTTATTCTGACTTTGCTGCTCACTGATTGACTCGTCTGAGCAGCTTTAAAATGTTCTTCACACCGTGATCTTTTAGCAACAGGCTTATTTCCCCTCACCGTCTCTGCACTGCTTGTTGGACACATGCAAAAGCGCAGTGGTGCAGAAAGGAGGAAAAAAAAAGCCTTGCATTAGCCACGCTCTGAAGATAAAGCGCTGAACCAGAGAGGCTGATTTTGTACACTTCCTGGTTCCTCTTTCCGCACTGCCCGAAAGCCAGCCGTCCGTGGCCAAAAATCACAGCCATGACTTTGCGAAGAGGTCTTGGAAGGGACACTGCCCGGAGCACCTGTTCAAGCACCATTTTCTGTCACAATCAGCTGAGGGCTCTGATCCAAGTTGAGCCTGGGTCATGAGCTCCTAGGACAGCACAAGGGGAAATGTCCCTTGCCATTTAGGGACAGGGCTGCAACTGTTCAGAACCGGAAGGACTTTGGGGATGGAGGATGGATCTGCTAGTTGAGCTTTGGCTGTGGTGAGTTGACCATGGCGAGTTGGCTGCGTCGAGTTGTCCCATTCCCTCTAGGTCAGGGGTCTTCAAACTTGGCCCTTTTATGACTTGTGGACTTCAATTCCCAGAATTCCTCAGCCAGGCACGCGTGCCTGGCTGAGGAATTCTGGGAGTTGAAGTCCACAAGTCATAAAAGGGCCAAGTTTGAAGACCCCTGCTCTAGGTGATGGTACAGCAGCTCACACACTTCTAAATTACTCAATATCTCGGCTGCTAGCTTCTTCTTATCATACTTCCATCCCTGGGAATCATAGAATCCTAGGGCTGGAAAGGACCTTGACGTTCTAGTCCAATCCCCTGCCCAAAGCAGGAGTCTTTATACCATCTTAGACAAAACACTTATCCAATCTTGAAAATCTCCAGCGATGGAGCACTTACAACTCCAGGAGGCAAGTTGTTCCATTGCTTAATTGTTCTCACCGTCGGGAAGTTCCTCCTTAGTGCTAGGTTGCATCTCTCTTTAATGATCTCTCACCGTTTACTTCTTGTCCTGCCCTCTGGTGCTTTGGAGAATAAATCGGCACCCTCTTCCCTCAGGAATTCTGGGAGTTGAAGTCCATGAGTCATAAAAGAGCCCAGGTTGCCTACCCCTAGATAAAGAACTAGATAAAGAAAGACTTGCATTTTCTGGACCAGTCTATTTCAAGTCTTGGGAAAGATTCCCTTGAAAGATGTCCCAGGAGTTTCTTTATCTGGAAATGCCAACTGGACAGTTGACAGTGGCCAACTTGACAACCCAACCAATTTTCCCTTGCCCCCAAATGCATGAAACCAGAGCAGTACATGGTAGTAGCTTAAATACATTTGTGACATAATTCTAGTTCTAGGACTTGGAATCATAGGATTGAAAGGGACCACAGAAGTCTTTTAGATCAACTCCTGCCCAAGGTGGTCCTCTCTTTAAGTTGGCCTGCTAACAAGAGATTAAACAAAGATAAGAGGACTGTCAACAAACCCTTAGGACATGCCTTCACACTCATGTCTTTTCCAAAAGAAAACCACAACTAAACAATCAGAAGGAGAAAGACAAAGACTCTTGGTGATACAGACAAACATTCTCTTTATTAAGCTACACATGAATTTTTCCATTAGTCAGAGAAAGAAATTGGCAGTGTCTAATAGATCACAGAAACCTCACCAATTGGTAATAGAAAGGCTTAGAAAGATCTGGCATTTTTTTTAGAGATGTATATAGGTTGTGTGTGTGTGTGTGTGTGTGTGTGTTTAGTTTTCTTCTGTATTTTTTTTCCAGATTTTAATCGAAAAGGGTGCAATTGGCTATTTTTCCAGCAAAGGTACTTCTGACAGGTGAAATGTGAAGATCTCTGATTGCTTAATCAGAGTAGAAATGACAAAACATTGGTCATGAAAATGGTGGCTTTTAAAATAATAAAAACACTACATTCGGTTTTGTTTTTCATATTTTTTTTCATTTTTTGTTGCTTTTTATGTCTGTTTTTAATTTTTATATCTTTTTTCCTAGTTTTTTTGTCTTTTTTTGTTTGTTTTTGCAGCACAAACAACCCCACATGAGAGAGAGAGAGAGAGAGAGACAGAGAGAGAGAGAAAGAGACAGAGAGAGACAGAGAGAGAGAGACAGAGAGAGAAAACAAGGGATACCACCACAAAACGAAAGGATTGGCAGAGAGGAAGAAGGGAATGAAAAGCAAGATGAAAAAATCGATTCACAGGGAGCATGGAAACTTTAAAAAAATAAAATGAAATCAGATTTAGAGAGTGGAATTAAAAACAAAAAAAGAGAACCTCCCAGCTCAATTAACCCGTTTCTACAAAAAAGGACTGAAAACGGGTGTTTGGTACAAAGTGGCCTTCGAAGCAGAACAAACATCAAAACAAGATCACAGAGAGAATCTCGGCCCCTTGGACCAGTGACAGCTGTGCTTCTTCAGAAATGAAATACAAAACCAGAGAGTGAACGAGACAAGCAGAACAATCATTATTAACCCTCCCTCCCCAAAGAAAACGTACCCCGTTTTGTTGGCTGGTCCTAAAATGATGGTTGTGCCCATGAGGGCCTTGAGAGGACTTCCATGGAGAATCAAGGGGAGGGAGAGGGTTGCAAATATGTATAGCAATGACTGTGACTATGAAAATAAACCTGGATATTTCCCATTGGTATCTCCTGGCCATCTTGGTGCATCTAAATCTATCTCTTGTCGGTTTCAAACCTAAGGTGTGGGAACTGTATTGGTCGTAGTGCCTCCCTTTCTCCGTGTCTTGTGGACAAAAAACAGCACCTGTTATGATAGGGAGGAAGGATTGGGAGGCAAGACCAAAATTCCCATAACTTCTGGGTCCTTTGCTCTATTGCCTATTAGGAGGTGGGCAACTCTGCAGCTCCTCTGGCTAATTCCCAAAAACATTCACTAAAGCAAAACAAAGACGCCCCTTTTAACCATCAAGGCTCTGATGGGGCCATCGCAACCATCTCGGAGGGAAGCTGCCTTCCTCAGAAATGGTCCGCCCCGTTGGTGTGTTTGTGTGTGTGGAGAGAGGGAGCGAGCAAAAGGTGGCATGTAGGTAAGTCTGTGTGTAGATATGAAGGTGTGGTTAGGTGCTTGCATGTGTCAGCAGGAAAGACCTGAGGACTCCTCCTGTTCTTCCCCAGCACTTACGTCGAGCAAATTTTTTGATTATTCTCATGTTCTCTTTTGGAGTTGGCTTGTTTGCCTCCCAAATAGCAAGAGTTGGGCAAAGACTCCCTTTCGTTGCATCTCATAAAACTAGCCATGATTCTAACACAGCAGGACACATCAAGGCAATGCAAAAAAGCTTGGATCACCTTGAGGCTGGAGTTTGGGAGCAGAAGGTCTACTCTAGACTAGACAGAGAAGATCAGAAGAGGGTTTGGGCCCTGAACACAAATGCGGGGTTGCATGCATGGATGGGGGTACCCCAAAGAAGCACTAAAAGGAACCCCTCTCCTAATTACAGCCAAATAATAAATGTTATTGGTTCTAGGTTGGTTCTAGGTGGTCCTGCCCATCTAGCACTTCGAAAGCATGCAGATGTGAGTAGATAAATAGGTAACCCTTCGGTGGGAAGGTAACAGCGCTCCATGATGTCATGCTGGCCACATGACCGGGGAAATGTCTTCAGACAACGCTGGCTCTCTTGGCCAAGACATGGAGATGAGCACCTTGTCCTAGAGTTGGACAGGGAAACAGTTACCTTTAATAAATGTTGTACTCATTTTGTGGTGCATTTCTCCTTGATAAGAACATGTCCTTGCCAGTCAAGGGGGAATATCCTCTCCTCACTTGATAGGGCCAATGTTGTAGTTCCAACTTTCAAACCACGGATGGAACTTTTCTCTTTCTTGGTCTCCCCTTGTGAATGTTAACCCATACAGGAAACAGAAAGGACCACATTTATCAACTTTAGCTTGGGAAGAAGGAAGGGATTCCTAACAGGCTAAGGGTAGGGTGAGGTGGCTTTCCGGTGTGGAGAGAGACGAAGGGGAAGCCTGTGTTTCGTGCACGTTTTTTCAATTTTCCCTTTGCCTTCCTTTGCTTTTAACCCTTTCAAAGCTGATGGGAACAACAAACGGGGATCTCTCGGTAACGTACCTTGAAGAAACCTTTTTCCATAGATAACAGTATCTTTAAAAATCCTTTAGAACTAAGAGGAGGGGGAAGAAAGCCTTTCCTTAAAGCACCCTATGCATAAATGCCTTAAAAAAATAACGTTGCTACTTTTTAATTTTTATTTATTTTCGTTAAAAGAAAACGGATTCCTTTTTAAACTTGCAGAAGAATACATTCTTAAAGATGCAGCTAGACGCTTTAGAAAAACCAACTGGTTTATCATTCTGTTATTCTTATTCATTATTATTTTTCTCTATGTTTCCTGAAGGAAGGAAGGAAGGAAGGAAAAAAAAGAGAGGCTGAATTATCTGCCATCATGTTACCTAAATAGGAAAGAACTAAGTTCCCGATAGGGATATTGGAATCCTTTGAGGCAAACTTAAAAATAAAACGAGCTTCTCCATGTGTGTCTGTCTGTATCATCACGATGCCTTTTTAGTTACTGACTTGCATGGTTCATTTTTACTCTGTGTGTGTGTTTGTGTGTGTGTGTGTGTGTGTCTGTGTCTGTGTGTGTGAGACTCGCACTTTGTTTTGCCTTTTTTTTTTCAAATATTTTATTATATATTATTATTTTTTTTCCTCTCGTTGTGATTGTTTCCAAATATGCTGCTTGCTATACAGGATGGGAGGGAAGAAAGAGGGGAGGGATGGGGGGGAGGGGTCAGTATAAGCCGCAGCCTCGTAGGTTGTTGGCAATGATGATGTCGGTTACGGCATCAAATACGACCTGGATGTTGCCTGTGTCTGTTGCACAGGTCATGTGACAATAAATCTCCTTGTTCGGCGAACGGTTTTTGCTTTCAAATTGTGCTTGGATATACGCTGCAGCATCTTCGTACGTGTTGGGTCCTGCGGAGAGGGAAGAGTTCATGTCAGGGGGTCATTAGGAAGGGTGGTTCAACTTTGATGGCAAAATTTGGTGTAGTGGGGGAGGCATCAGGCTAAAAGCCAGGCCGTTCTGAGTTCTAGTCCTGCCTTAGCCAGTTGGGTGACCTTGGGCCAGTCATACTCTCTCAGCCCTAGGAAGGAGGTGCTGGCAGATGGCTTCTGTGCCCAAATCTATTTGAACAAGCCCAACCCAAGTTTGAGAGCCAGGTGTGGTGGTGAAGGCATCAGGCTAGATACCGGGAGATTAGGAGTTCTAGTTTTGCTTTAGGCACAAAGCCAGCTGGGTGACCATGGGCCAGTCACTCTCTCTCTCTCTCGAGTGTTGTAAAGCCTAATAACGTTCACATGTCATTTCAGAAATAACAATCAGGATAGGAGTTTCTGCTAAACGCGGTCACCTTGTTCTAGGGCAGTTTGTGCAAAGAGGTTTATTTTTTGCACAGATTCTCTGCAGTATAAGGAACCCCATCCTCCACCCCCATCCCCCCATGCATTCTCTGAGTAGGCCTCTGGGACGTGGACTCCATTCAAGACACGATGCAGAGCCAACTGTATTCGCTTCATTGAAGTGGAGCCATGACGTCAACTGCCCCACTCAAATTCTTTGTGTCACTCACTCTGACAGCCCCCTCTGGGACCATCAGAAGCCTGGAAGGGGCTTTTAGCTCTGGAGGAGACTGACAAATCAACCCAAAGTGAAGCAACTGGGTGTTGTTCTCTAGAAGACCAGGGTTTTGTTGCTTCACAAAGTTTAACTACAGGTTTGAAGCATCATTCAAGCATTCCCCCTGGAATCTTTGCAGAGTTCCCAACTCCACATGTTAACACAAGACTGAAACCCTTTTTTCCTGGTATCCTGGATATTTCTTAATTGCACTAGAGATGCTTCTTAGTGATTATGACAGAGGAGGGAAGAAGTTTTAAACAACCAGAAGCCAACTCTGGTGCATTTATGTACAAAGAAGGTAGTGTTCCCCCAAAACAACCTAGTTCTTTAAAAGCTTACACCCATGCTTTGAATTTCACTTGAGAACATAAAGATCCTGCCAGATTTGACTATCCCTGTGACCTGTGGCTAATTTAAATTATATTTTAAAATTCTGGAACCTTATCCAGGTAAGACAACGCCCATATTAGAACATATTAGCATTCCACGGAACCACTGCACCTCTGCCAACAGCTGGATGGAAGAGTGAAAACTCCTTAGACCAGTATTTCTCAACCTCAGCAAGTTCAAGATGCGTGAACTTCAACTTCCAGAATTCCCTAGCCAGGCTGGCTGGAGAATGCTGGGAATTGAAGTTTGGCAGTAGCCAAAGTTAGCCTGCAATACTGCCTTCTAACCGTGCACCACCACCAAGGATCTTCATGCTATAATGTTCTCTTGTGTTTCAAGAGACTCTGCTTGATCTGTGAGGTCCAACATTTCTAGATGTCTGGTACAAGCCACAATGATGTCCTTTGTTATCACAGTGTCTGAGATGTCAGTCCCCCTCCCACGTGGATGCTTGGGTTGTTTAGCCTTTGCAAATCTAGAGCTGTATTTTTCAACCTGGACAACTTTAAGAGGTGTGGACTTCAATGAAGTTAAAGTTGTTCCAGGTTGAAAAACACCATCTAGAGGATCCCGGACAGAGCCCTCCTACCTGTGTATTCAGGAAAGCAGATGGTGAGAGGTGATTTTTTGATCTTCTCACCAAACAGGTCTTTCTTGTTGAGGAAGAGAATGATGGAGGTATCAATGAAGAATTTGTTGTTACAGATGGAGTCGAAGAGCATTAAAGACTCGTGCATGCGGTTCTGCATCGGAAGGGAGGAAGGAGATGGCAGAAAAGGAGAAAAAAGGGGGTTGGAGAGGGAGAGAGAGAGAGAGAGAGAAACCAAGTTAAGCTTAAGAGAAAAGAACAATTGTCAAGGAAACAAAAGTTAAAGAATCCCGTTGACGAGAGTTGGACGAATGATCATTTTAGGATGCAGAAGAAGTAGGAAAATTGGAGGTTAATTTCATTCACCTGAAGGACCTGGGTTTTGTCCCCATCTTCAAGCGGTTGTCTCTTTTTTTTACATTACCTTGAGCACGTGATACAAGTAAAAAAAAAAAAGTACGAGGTCATGGCTGCCATTTTTTGCTTTTGAGAAGTCCTGATGCTTTCTTCCTGGTTTTCTTTCTCTTTTAAGTCATCCAGAAAATTCACCTCACACAATAGCGTTGGTGAGAATCAGGAAAAGGCTACACCTGGTTGAGGAACTGAAAAAAAGTCAGAAGTCGCTGCTTTCTTTTCTTTTCCTTTCTATCTTCTCTTGCATGTCCATGCATTTGCAAGTTTTCAAACGGCTAGCTTGGCAGGAGCGGGGACAAGTAACGCGAACTCACTCCCTCGCATGGCGCTTGGGTCTCGAACCTGGGCTGTCAGTTTTCCAGCCGACAAGCCCAACGTCTTAACCGCGAGCCACCGCACCGCCCTGTCTTTGTATAGGAAAGCTCAATAAACCGTCTCGCACACTAGAAAAGAGCTGGCACTTTATTAACATTTGGTAACTAATAAATACACGACAGCCAATAAATTATTACAATAAGAATCAAAAGAACGCTAGGATTGGACTGAGGCTCATTCACACACAGCATGCAAAATGATCATTTAATACCGTTGCGGCCGATCAAACACGCCAACAGAAAAATCGGAATAAAAAGATTCTGCAGCTAATTTGCGAACATCAAGGAGAATCCCAGCGAACTCCTGTCTCTTTCAGAACTCTTCTCTCTGTAAAGCATTTTAAGAAGCCAGCAGGGAAAAAAGAAAGAAAGAAAGAAGAGGTATGATAGGAAAAAAAAAAAAAAAAAAAAGGAAATCAGCAAACATCAAGAAGACTGGATAATATATTACAGGGTTGCATAGGATTCTCCAGATTGGCTCCAGACCCATTATTATTTTTTATTGAGATAGAATGGGAAAATCATTAAATACCTGTAGAGGCAAAGATGCCTTTGTGTTGAGCTCAACTCCCTGGAAAGTCATGGACACACCCATGCAATTTCCTTGGCAGCCATATATTTTATTTATTTATCTAGTGATGCTCATAACCCACTCCATTTTCAGGGAACTCTGGGCAGTAGAGGATAACAACGCACCGTAATACACACGCTTTGCCATTGATTTCTACCTGCATCCTTTTCACTTCCTATCCTAACTTGCAGCCCTGAGATTCTCTTGAGGTCTCCCATCAAAGGCCCAACTGGCCCCAATCCTATTTAGCTTCCGAGCTCAGAAAAGGTTGCTCAGATGCTTCCCCCCTGTTGAAGCACCAAGTGATAAGCCCAATAAAACAATTTCCGGTGTATTTATCTCGAAAGCTCTGATCGAACAACTTGGGATGGCTAGTGCTGGAATCCCAACGACTTATTCAATATTGGCAAAATGCTGCCAAAAATCAGGAATGAGATTTTCTGCCCTGTTGAGGTGGAAAACAGAGTAAAAGTGTAACACAGGGCTTCTGCCAGATCAAATTTTTTTTTAATAAAATTACAAAAGCAGCCTTGGGCCGGTGCACCTTGAGGCATGCAGAAAAGGGTGGAAAGCTGTGGCATGCAGCATGAGGCTCCTTGCGTCATGTGCCCCCTTCTGCCATGCCTCCACTGTAGCATAATCCCAAAGTAGGTTTAAGGCAGTTAAACGGCGAAGCTCCCCTGATCCTGACCCAAACTAGGAAATGTAAAGGATTACAGCAGGGGTCCCCAACCCCTGCTCTGTGGACCGGCACCGGTCTGTGGCATGCCAGAAACCGGGCCGCTGGATTACAGGGTCATTAAAAGAAAAAAAAAATACATAAAGCACAACTTGCTGGCTTCACACACCACACAAACCTATAAAGTAGAGTTTGTGGACCACAAGGGTGGAATCTAGACTAAAAGGAAGGAAATTATGTTATGGCTTACTGTGATGGTTTAAGGCAGCCTTTATCTAGGGTATCAATTATATTTTAGTGCCGAAGAAAAATTGAAAACAGATCCCTAAGGTACGAAGAGGCCGAAAGTCGTTTATTGTACACCCCACCCCACCCCACCCCACCCCACCTTACAAGGGGCTACAACATGTTATACAGACACAGAGAGTTAAAATCTCTTTTGGAAGGTTCAAAACTTTTTAGCAAAACTTCTCCCCCTTTGGACAATCATTATTAAATAGGATTGCAGGATACATTATCTGCCGCGAGCCTTGCCTTACTTAGTAAGCTTTTAACCGTTAACACAAAACATCTTCCAGACAGCACTTCTCTGCAGTGCCAAGATAATAAAAAAACCCAGCAATTTATGGCTTTGAGGTTCAGTTTGGTGTCATGGGTATTTGTTACAAGGCACAGTGTTACCAAAATGACAGGCGCACCATGACATCATCCTAGCAGTGATGTCAGTATGCAATTCAGGTCGGTTGAGTCATGAGGCGAGTTGATGATATTACAGCACAAACAGCATTGCCCCCTTTTCAACGTGGGACAATGAACAATTCTAATGGACCTCAAATACCACCACCATTAAGACATTGGGGAGGGGGCTCTGAAGGCAATGTAAGATGGTTACGTTGATCAGTTACTGCAAAACTGCAGCTCACCTCACCACAATAGCTCTCAAAACCTCACAACCTCACCTAAAACCACATTATAACGCTCACATCTCACCTAACCGTCAGAATTCAAAGTTGTAGGGCTGCAGAAGTCAAGCAGGGGTACATACGTGTAAGGGTATCAATGATGCATTTCCACAATAGCTGTTTCACACTCTTTATGACAAACACGTTTCTCCACATTCACAGAGTGGAGACCAGAACAAGCATTTCTCTTCCCTTATATTTTGGCACGGATTTCAGTGCAACATTTCTTTTGCTAAGTGAGATATTTGTTCAGATCAGGGGACTGGAGGCTAACTGCTCTCTGAGCAGTTTATGGAGCCAGCCTTTTGCCCCCAACAATCTGGGTCCTTATTTTACCAACCTTGGAAGGATGGAAGGCTGAGTCAACCCTGAGCCTGTGAGAATCGAACTGCTGGCAGTTGGCAGAATTAGCCTGCAATACTGCATTCTAACCACTGCACCACCACAGCTCTTTGAGAAACACCGCCCTAGAGATACAATTGAATTCCAAATCTCTCAATTTAGGTCTTCATTCAGGGAAGTATCAGATGTGAATTTGCATCAAAGCACAAGCAAATGAACAGATTTTTTACAGCTGTTTCGATAGGAACAGCTGTTTCGATAGGAACATTATCAAAATGTTAGCCGGCTATACGACTAGTTAGGCAGTGTTTTCCATTCAGCTTCCACCTTTGCAAATATGACAGTCGATTTACACGAACGCTTAGTCCATTGTATATTTTGGATTAAGTTAGGCAATAAAGAAATAAAATCAAACATGAAACCCATAAGTTCAGCCCTGCTCTTCAACAGTTAAGCCCCTGATACCCAGATACATGTTCCAATAACACGCAGATTCCATTGTTCACGTTCAGTTGCAGTAATTGTAAGTTCCCAACCAAGTTTTTATTTTATTTCTATTTATTTAAGTATTTAAAGAACGCGTATTGCCGCCCATCTCCCATAGTGGCTCATAAAAACAGAATAAAAACAAAACACCCCTTCTCACCCGGTGCCACAACAACCGGCTATCAAATGCCTAGCTCAACCCCATCAGAACCCCAGTTTTAATTGAATAAAAGGAGAAGCTGATAATCTAATTCTGAATTTCAGACTTAGTTTCAGATTTAGATTTCCAACAATACAGCATTTAAATTCAACTCCACTCCAGCTGAAGCCTGTTTTTGCCATTTCTGAATGTGTTTCCTTCTCCTTTCCTCTACTTCAATCCCCGTATTTTCTTATTTACATTTTTAGAACAGAATAGAATAGAATAGAATAGAATAGAATAGAATAGAATAGAAGATAGAGTAGAGTAGAGTAGAGTAGAGTAGAGTAGAGTAGAGTAGAGTAGAGTAGAGCTGGAAGGGACCTTGGAGGTCTTCTAGTCCAGCCTCCTGCTCAACCAGAGAACCTATACTGTCTCAGACAGGTTAATGTCCAGTCATGCGGTCACATGATCAAAATTCGGACGCTTGGCAACAGCTTCATATTTATGGCCATCGCTGTGTCCCAAAGTCATGTGATCCCTTTTCGTGACCTTTTGACAAGCAAATGGGGACTGGGGAAGCCAGCTTTACTTACCAACCGTGTTACCAAGTTAACTGTGGCAAGAAAGGTGGTCAAATGGGGCAAAAAGAACTTAACTATCTAGCTTAGCAAGATAGAAATTCTGAGCTCAATTGTGGTTATAAGTCAAGGATGACCTGTAACATTTTAACCGGGCTTTGTTGAGGACTCAAAAAGTTAAGACTTCTAGAAAAACCTTGCCGAACATCCACAACAGATTCCCGAGGTCAAGCTCATATCTCAGATCTTACCACTTCCTGATTTCTGCTCTCATCCGTTCCCCTGAATTCCATTAGCTGAAACAACTTTATATTATCTTGTTTCTCTAGGGCAATCTGATGCCTTCAACGTATCTCTTGAACCTCGCTCTCATAACCCCAATTAGCAGAGCTAACAGTCAGGATGGTGGATTATAAGGAAATGGAGCATGGTGCAATAAGAAGATCTTTGTTTTTCTACCTGATATTTCTGATTCAGTTTATCCACCCGGCTTCCACAGATGCATACAAAACTAGCATTCTTCTACGGTTTCAAGAAAGTCCTATGAGTGGCGAAAAAGCCATAACCACCTAACAGACTAACAGAAAAACAGAATTGGAAGGGACTTTGGAGGTCTTCTATTCCAGCCCCCTGCTAAGGCAGGAAACCCTATACCAGTTCAGACAAACAGTTATCCAATCTCTTCTTTACAAATCTCCAGTGATGGAGCACCCACAACCTCTGAAGAACCTAATCCAAGTAGGTTTTACAAACATTTCCTCCTGGCCTCTGAATGTGTCTCTTGCTACTTTTCCCATTCCAAAATCAACTTCCTTGGACTGTCTACTTGCCTTTGTTCAAACTGAGGAGTCTTCTGCATCATGCCTAGCTTCATTATCTGTCTTGCTTGGTATTCCCTTCATCTATTTACTCCCTTATTTCCTGCAATCGTTTGCCCTCTGCCCTGTTCACATGGCGCTTTTGACACTCTTGTCATCTCCAACCAGATTCCCATCTCCACTGTCTCTTCTTCACTCTGACCATCATGATACCTGATAAATCTACCTATGAGCCAGGAACACTGCCTTGGACCATAATGAGGAATTCTGTTGGACACGGCGGTGGACCATCCTACCTATTTAGTGATTTGTACCCTGCCTTTATGATTCAAAGTGGCAAACATATCCAACACAACTTCCTATTTTGCCCAGCGCAACAACCTTGTGAGATGCGTTGGGCTGAGAGAGACTGGTCCAAGGTAATCCAGTCGGCTTTCATGGCTAAGGCGGGACTAGAATCACCGTCTCCTACTGATTGTGGCCCAAAGTCACTCAATTGGCTTTCATGGCTAAGGAGAAACTAGAACTCACGGTCTCCTACTTTCTTGCCTGGCGCCTTAACGAATAGACCAAACTGGCTCTCCTTACTTCTTTCTCTCTACTCTACTTCCTGTTTGATTGGCATTGATTTGTACTTTTTCTAAAGGAAGAACATACACAAAACTGGCTTCAGATTTGAAGGGCTCTTGGGACGGGATCTTTGGTGTGTCCATCAAAATACAGGGTTCCTTAATGTCATTCTTCTTCCTATTTCTTCCCATGAAAAATGAAATCTTTGCTTAAGAGACCGTGTTGTTTGTGAAGCCCTCATTCAAGGTTAGTTGCGTACTATAAGATGGGTGGCTGTAAGTTGTGGCAGCTCCATCACCAAAAAACCCCAAAAAACTGGACAGACATTTGTTTGGGATGGAATAAGGTCTCCTGCCTTGAGCAGGGGGTTGGACTAGAAGACCTCCAAGGTCCGTTCCAACTCTTGTTATTCCTGTTTATATCAGGAACGTTGGAAACATTGCTGATAGTAACCCATATTTCCAGTTCAACATTTTCACAAAAAGCCACCTTATTCCGTCAGGGTGTTAGAAAGATATTTTGCCAAAGGTGAGCCCCACAGTTACCCACTTCGACAAATAAATGGAAAAACAGAATTCGGGTCCACAGTGAGAATGAGAGTGGAAAACCCAACGTACTCAAGATGAGGAAAACTTTTATAAAAAAAGGAATGTCAGCGAAGTAGTAGATTCTGAGCAGGCAGGAATGAACCAGTTTAGACAGCTTATTAGGAACAATTAAGATAAAACTTTTTCCCCTCAATTATTTTGCCCAACACAAAAAGCAGCAAGGGAAGACAGATGTAGGCAAAAAAATAGTAAAGAAGTACTGGAAGCAGCCCCTGTGAAAGTAACTTTTTGCCTGTGGGATCAAATCTACAAATACTTAACATATTAATCTACAGTCCTCGATTTACGACGACAATTGGGACCAGAACTTCCATTGCTAAGCAAGGTGGATGTTAAGTGAGCCGTGCCTTATTTTGCGTCCTTTTTCACCATGGTTGTTAAGCAAATCGCCGTGTTGTTAAATGACAGTTGACACTGCAACACTCATCAATAAACGATGACTGGCAAAGCATCCAAATTTTGATCACCTGACCCTGGGAATGCTGCAACTGTTGTAAGTGTGAGAATTGATCGTAAATCACATTTTTTTTAAAGCTGTTGGAACAATCGCTGAACAAATTGGTTGTTGAGTCAAGGACCCTGCCCAAAATGGGGGAAAGGCTTTAAATAGATACTAATTACAGGAAAAGAGCTTGTTTATCAACTCATCCTTAATACTCTTGTTCTCTTTCAGATCCTGCCCAGGGGTTCATAGTTGCTAATAGTTTTAAATGCACAGGAGATCTTATTTACAGTTTTTGCCAAGCTGAGGAACTCCCAATGTGTGCAATTCAGCTCCCAGGATGCTGTCAGAGGTACCCACAGGATGTGTTTTAAAATGCTGTTACAAGCTCCACCCCTTTTGTGTGCAGGTGTGACCTCAGGAAAATCTCCGCCCCTTTTGGGTACAGGTATGACATCATACAGACATAGGAAAGGAGCTTGCACTGCAGTGGTGTTTTTGTAATTTTGATGAAAACAATGAATCCTGCAGACACCTCTGATCCTGGGGGTTAAAACTGGGCAGGCTGCTCTTTTATCAGTTTTAAGAATTGGCCACTGATTGCCTACTCCTTGAATGTGTGGATTGTGTAGGTTTGCTTGCATGGCAAAATCAATACACAGAATTCTTGCTCTTGAAATTCATCGTTCAGGTGCTTAAATGTATTTCAGAAATGAAAAAGCAGTAAAATTTGAAGATGTGAAAGTCCAGGTTGGATGGAGGGGAAAAGATTGGAGGGGGGGGGGAGAGTGAGAAACAATGGAATTGTTTTTAAAAAATCAGCCAAAACAATAATAATAATACTATCTATTTTTTATCGTCTTAATTTTTTTGTGAAAAAAAGAAATCAGAGAATTTAAAGGCAGAGGTGGAAAAATGGAAATAAGAGTTGCAAGTTTGAGCAAAATTTGCAGAATCAGCAACAGGAATTTTTATGAAAATTTCTTCAGGGCATTTCCAGAGCTGATTATTTGCTCTTTTATCCCTTGAAGTGTACGTGGTGAAGAAAAACTCTGTGAATGCGGGCACAGACAGCAATTTGCAAGATCTTTTTCCCCCACCACAAGACACCAAAGTGGAGTGCAGAACCCATGCTCCCCGACCCTTACACCGGAAACAAACTGATGGGTCTTAGGTCTACATACGAAGAGTCAGGAGACCGAATCAAACAACGCAATGAATTGAGATTCTTCTAGAGGATGGGGGGGGGGAGGAAGGGGTTTTAATATAGTCCACATCCACGCAAATTATTGGCAATTATGACATCAGTTACAGCATCAAAAACAAACTGGATGTTGTTGGTGTCTGTGGCACAGGTGATGTGTGTGTATATCTCCTTGTTGAATGACTTATTCTTGCTCTCGTACTGCGTCTGGATGTAAGTCACCGCGTCCACAAAATTGCTGGGTCCTGCAAGGGAGAGAAACAGCAGCCAAAAAAAAAGTATGTTTTGAAGCCCCCCCCCCATTTCCCAGGAAGTGGCTGTCAATGTTGGCTATCCTTGGCAGGGGGGGGGGACCAACCAGTCAAGGAGAGGAATGATGAGGAAGGAGAAGGGTTTGAGTTTCCTTAAAATCCCCCAAAACATGAAGTTTCAGGGTCCTCTAATGGACTGACGCAATTCCTTTAGCCCAATGTTGCTGGTGATGATAGCAAAATGCTTAATAAATTTTCCTGTTCTGCAACCAAAGCATGGACTTTAGGCTAGAATGAAGGAAAAAAACCTTCTACTTAGCTAATGCTTGTTTTCAGAGAAAGTTATTAGCTAGCAACAGCATCCATATTATGCCCATGTTGGATTTAGGGCAAGTTCCTGTTTGTAATCTAAGCCTCTTCAAATCCATCTCCGAGTCTGTTATCCGAATATGATTTAATCAGCTATGGGGCCATATTTAGATAGTCTTGATTTTTTCCCTAGCCCTTTCAAATACAATTTAGATACAACATCTGGTCTCTTTGCGGATCATAGTTTGGGAATTTTTGCCTTAATAAAGGGCAAAAGTGGCAAGTCGCAAAATACTCTTTTGTCAGACCTGCCGCTATTGAAATCTCTAAATAGAAATGATCCTTGGCTCCATTTGTTGAGAAAGGTGTAGTTTTATTAGAGATCAAGTGTATTGCGGTAGTGCAAAGCCAGAACTGAAAATTGCACACCGAAATCTCTAAGTTCTACGTTTCCCACCCTTAATTGTCTCTCATTGCCCATCCCAGTATCACCAATCAGGTTTAAGGCAAGATGTTTTCATGACTGTCAGTCCAGCTCCTTCTTCCAGCTGGGTGACCTTGAGGCAGCATCTTGAGGAGATTCAGCACTTACTTTCGTTTCCCCAAGCATTCCCCCCTTCATTTCCCCTCCCCACAGTTCATGGCAGTCTGTCACCGCATAGCAGCGAAGCACAAGCAAGCATAAGGTAACAATAAGCATAAGGCTGACATAAAAGGAGGTGCTTTATTTACCTGTGTAATCTGGAAAGCAGATAATTAATGGGGATTTCTTAATCTTCTCTTCGAAGATGTCCTTCTTATTGAGGAACAGGATGATGGAGGTATCTGTGAACCATTTATTGTTACAGATACTATCAAACAGCTTCAGTGATTCGTGCATGCGATTCTGTAACGTAAAAGAGATAACATGTCAGGCCAGGGTGCTTTCAAAGCCAACTTCAACATGTAGGGAAGCATCTAAAATTAAGAAAGAAAAAAACTCAAAAGGAAGCAGACCACAATGGGTGCAATACGGCCCATATTTACATACAAAAAAAAATGTGTACATATATGACAACTGGGTTTTCACAACACACTTAAACACCATGTACAGAAGATGCTCAGTTGGATCAATTTTAACCCTGGTCAGTTTCTTTTAATGGCTTCGCATGTTGAATTCACCAAATCTGTTTGACCTGGGTAGACTTTAATTCATTGTGTGAACCCAGGAAGTGGGTCTACTCAATAACAGTTAAGTGTGTTGCAGGAACACAGCCAAAGAGACCCAGTTGGTCTAGATGTGAGCTTCAGTTAGCAGCACTGAAGCGTGTGGCTTTCTTTCCTTTTAACGGAGCTAAATATTTTGAATAATAACTTCTGAAAAAAATAAATAAACAGGATTCCATCTCAGATAAATCACCATGCACATGCATCTGGATGGCTGAGAGGAAGAATTGTTTCTGCCCTTACAGGCTGCAAATTGAAGCAAATCATGCAGGTTTGTTAGAACAGATCAGTGAAAATGTTGACCGTATCATCATTGATTGCGTGGGACGGTATTTGACGGTAGACATTAACCAAGGGTGGCTGCATGACACCCTTGAATTAATCCAGAGTTGAAAGCAGGCTAAGAGGAGAAGACTCTTCAGGACAATAATCTTGCTGTGAGATTTGGCCTTTTGTTATTTCATTTAACATTTGTTAGTTAGTAGGTTTAATATTGACGTCCTTAAGCTGATACTTTTTGGAAGGGGGTCTGCTCAAAATCATATCCCAAAAGAAACAAAGGACAAAATAAAAAAAAGAAGGGGAAAGGGAAGGACTAGGAAGACAATACCTAAGAATAATGCTAATATTTATCGATTAATTAAGTGTATAGTTCATGCCTCAAGCGGAAAGATTAGATCAGACTGTAATTTGGTGCTTTCCAATAACGCCACAAGTTCAAATGCAAGAAAGAGAGGAATGTGGTTTTAGTTGGAATGCATGCATGAAATAACAATACGTGGATACATGAATAAAGTGATCACATGATTATTAACAAGAACAGAATCAACGCGTCAGTTAAGTAGCAACAAGGTACATGGCGTACGGTGGTAGGTCTAGTTCACAGCAAAATCAGCCTGGGGGGTGTCCTGTCCTTCAGCTGCTTTCAACTCTATGGTTTTTCTCAGTTCAAGAGAAGCTTCCTACCTGCCAAATTGGGAGGGTCTCTCAAAACCTCATTATTTTTGCCTTTGTTCTGTTAGATAAGATCAGTCGGCCCAAGGAAAGTGATGGTGAAGAGGCCTGCTGGAGTTGGAAGCGAGAGGCTGAAGGTGGAAATGGAATAGCAGAAAGGAGCAGCCATGACGGAGGTTGAAGCCAACCAAGAGAGTCATAGGGGTTATCGAGAAGCAAAGCAGATATTAGACCAGAAAGGTATCTTTTTTTCTTTTTTTTTTTGTCTTGGGTCTTGGTCAAATGCTGTAGTTCCTGTTGAATGTGGCTGGTACAAATTGCAATTGTAATTAACCAGACAAAGAGGACAGACACAAAAAGACAGAACTTTTTTCAGGTGACGGGAAGATCTGCTGAAGGGTCCCGAGGTAGCACCAACCCCTGTCCCCTCTGCCAAAAAAAACCACAAAACCCAACCATGGCTTTTCAGCGCAGCCATCAAAGCACTGATTTTCAAATCAAGTTCCAACAAATGTGAGGTAACCTTGGAAGCCCACTAGAGGCTCATCAAAATGTGAAGGACTTAAAGTGGTGGTGAAAATGGGGGCATTTTCCCTACACAAGAAAGCAAGGGAAGCTCATTGTCTGCTTCAAAGAGTCAATGGTGAAAACCAGAAGACTAGGTTAATGTGAATTAATTACATGTTGTGGGAAATGTACCAGAATCTTCAGTTAAACCAGGGGTCTTCAAACTTGGCAACTGGGAGTTGAAGTCCACAAGTCTTCAAGTTGCTAAGTTTGAAGACCCTTGAGTTAAACATTGGAATGATAAAGAGATTCTGGAAGTACTATAGCATGTTAAAAAAAACACGATTGTATAAAACCTTTCATCTCTTCCACTGAGTTTTTTATAGCCGCAGGTAAAGTGGGGTAGAGGGAAATTAATGAGCTATGTGTCTAAAACCACAAGATCCTTTTAAAAGCTCCTGGATGACCATTTAGATAATTTTAATTTAGGTTGATGCGTCATTCTTTGTCCGTCCCACGCCTGGGCAAATTGACCCCCCATTAATTAGTAAATACCAATTCTTTCAGAGCTTGAGTCCAACTCAAATTTAACTTCTGGAGAACATTCTCATAGGACAAAAATAGCTTAAACCTTGTTTGCTTTTGACTAGCCCAACTTGGCATTTTCAGATGGGCAGAGCACAGGAAGAGAAGTCATGTTTATCATGACACAAACCACACAATCTATGTCATTGGCATATTGACATCATCACCCATTTAATATCCTGAATGAATTCTACAAGGCGCCCATGTCTAAACTCACAGCATCACACATGTATGGTTTTATGTTGTTAGTTGTGAAGTCGTGTCCGACCCATCGCGACCCCATGGACAACGTTCCTCCAGGCCTTCCTGGACACACAATATTTGCACAATATGTTATGCTTGGTTATTTTTCAGCTTGGTTAATTTTTTTGATGGGTTAGCATATTGAGTTAATCATTCATTCATTCATTCATTCATTCATTTATTCATTCTTTTCTTCATTCAGTATAGATCTTTGTCACTTTGCCACATCTATAAAGCAGGTTACCTGCCTCTTGATCTAATCCATTTAATTATAAGATCCAAAGACTCTAAATCAATCATGCTCTTAAACCATAGAACAAGCTTGATGCACCCAATTTTGTTCTCTCCCAACTTAGAAACAGTCAGCTGAATCTTGAATCCCCTTCAGTTAGAAGCAAAGGGGGCTGTTGACATTTTAAATCCACACACCACAAGGAACACCCAAAATTCACTGTCTAGGTTCTAGGTAAGTATTTGTTTTCCACTTGCAGTATCAAATCCACAAAGCCTACAGTCACGCGGTAGAGATTTACAAGATGAGGAAGCACAATTTGAAAGAAGAAGAATCACAAAAGCTTCATTTGATAACTTTTTTCCTCTCTGTCCTGTTTGCTGCTTGTTTCAGTCTGCTTTTTATCATTTTAAACTTCTAGAATTGTCCGAAAGCTTCCTAAATCTCATGACAGGATGATTCAAGATAACAACATTTTTATGTACGTGAAAGAAGAATCAATGTGCTGAAGACTTGCAACCTCAATATTTCTGGAAGATACTGTACATCACCTGGAAAATATTGGACTTGCCAATATGCACTTTGTAAAATAAGCAATGAGTTGGAAGTTTAAGTACTGTACATGCTTAGGAATTGTGTCTGAGAAAAAAAAGACAACAGATCTATAAAAGCTAAGCAAAGCTTAGGATTTTCAAGCTTCACTCTGCCCCCAACCCAAATTTATTCGTTATGGCTGAAAGGATAAAAAAGTATGAAAGAAAGAATCAGAAGAGTTAGGTTTTCACCAATTCACAATTTCTTGACACGCCTCTACACAGTTGTTCAGAGAAACAGCATACAGTAATCCATAATCTGAATAATATTAATCTTGCCGTCTGATAGGAACCAGTTATTACAAAGATACTGCCATTTCTCTCTGCAAAATCTGGGTATTTCCAGACAAAGATTTGATGGCCCAACCACCTTGCTCCAAATGTTGCATTTCACAGGGATTAAATACATATTTTATAAATTGAATAAATAAAATAACAAGAGGTTCAGTTGATGACATCCTTCATGTGTAATCCTGTCACTTTTCGGTTTAATGCCCCTTGCCCTCCACCCAGTCCATTAAGGAAAGAAAAAATGGAATCATTGTTCAACATATTTTCCTTAGTATCACATAGCCTTCTGCTCAGAAACACTCTCCAACTTGGTGTTGATTTTCAGGGATGCGCATAAGGGAGAAAAACACGATTCGATGACTCTGATAAAAAGGCACTACCTGGCCTTTGTTCATTGTTGTTGTTGTTAATTGCAAAGTCATATTAGTTTGTTTTCAAATATTTTCTTTTCCATCTGTTCTGTTCTTTCATTTCTTCCTGTCAGCACCCTGGACAGCAGCCTATCTCTTGGGTCTTCCTCCCTTCCCTCTCTCAGCAGAATAAGAATCCAAATTAAAACTCTTTAGAGTATTTCTCCTCTTTCTTTCTTTGAAAAAAATAAAACCTGTTGTTCATTAGGATACCTGGTCAAATATAACCAATGAGAAAGGATAAGAGTTCTGGATAAATTCTGGAATTACCTGGGCTAAGACCATCCTGATGAATGGAGAGGCTTAAATCCAACTATGGATTAATAGATAAGGGATCTCTGTTGCATCAAAGGAAGACATGTGAGCAATCAAGAATATTGTTAGATCCTTTGGGTTTAAGAAAGGACCTTGTTGGTTTGGTGGCTACAAACAAAATACAGTACATCGAAGAGCCGTGGCAGGGATTATTTTAGCCAGGGAATTACTCACCGTTGTTTCATCTTCATGGAGTACCTGGTCATACCCACTCAGTGCGACACAGAAAATGATTGCCGTGACATCCTCAAAACAGTGGATCCACTTCTTACGCTCCGATCTCTGACCCCCAACATCAAACAGCCTTAAGGAGAAACAAAGAAAAATCTTCATTACTTTTTCCTAGCACATAAGACTCCAGGACACCCTTGTCCTCTGAGTGACAGGTCAAGAGCAGTGCTTCCAAGAAGAGGCAGGAAGGAGAAAGATATGGATAAGACATGGAGCAAAACTAAGGTTCACAGAATTAATATGCTTACTCCATATACGTCATTTTGCCTTTGGCTATTCTTGCCTTTTTCCTCCGGTTGGTTTTACTGGAATTTCTTTACTTCGATTATTATATTGGGAGCCGTTGGGAGCTTAACAGGCAGCTCACAAGCCTGATAAATTATTGTTGTGTTGTCAGATTAAACACGGAAAAGCCATTTTTGGAGTCCAAATCAAAGACTTCGTGATTTTATTTGGATTTCAAGTTGTCATCTTTAGTTTAGGCCAAAAGCATTTTAAGGCTAATAACTCCGTAAGCTATGGACAATTAATTTCATTTCTTAGGAAACGTTTCATAAAACCCATAGGAAATATTTTTTCCAAACTAGAGGAGGATTCCAAAGCTTTTTGCAAGGCGGTGGAAGGCAGAGAGACTCGGGATAGTTCTTTCATGCTACCTGCATCCACTCACCTGAAATGGAGGTTTTTGAATGTGAAATGGGTTTCTACAATGCCGGTTGTTTTGACCCTGGTTCTCAGGATATCTTGCTCTGTGGGCTGATAATCCGGAGCTCCAATTCGATCTAAGCAGTCTAGATAGCTATAAAACAAAAAGGAGAAGGGAAGGGATCAGAATAAAAACATGGCTTATTTTAAGAGCAAGCCAAACAGCAATGTATAAATACTTCTACTAAGTAAAATAAAAATAAAAATTGGAACATGCCCAGATTTCAGCAGAACAAGTTTCCTCTTTGATCACATCCATCATGGCCCATCCTTTCTTCCTTTTTCTCTTTACTCGCTGTTGCTTTCTCCCACAATTTCATGCTGCTTATTATGTTTAAAGCGTTTCTTTCCCTTTCCCCCTTTCCTTCTTTTTTTTCTCTCTCTCCTTGCCTTTTCTTCTTGCAATTCCCCTCTTCCATTGCTGGGAAGAGAAAGCACCCCTGGCAACCATCTACCTAAAAATGAAGGTTTCCCCCCCTCTTTCTCTTACAGAAGACTTGTGCTCATTAGCAGCTTTCTGCAGAAGAAAAGATCTGAATGGGTTTCCCCTGCTAGAGAGAGACGGAGGGGGGAAAAACCGCCCAGATAACTCCATTGGTTTATTCCAGCTTTCTAAAAGAAAAAAAAGAGGACATGGTATTTTTTGCAAGGCTGGACCTGCTTAGGCTTCTCTAAAGGCTGGAAGTAACAAGAATAAGAGGGCTTTGAAGGTGTCTGGGCCTGCATAAAGATGAGGGGTTTTTTAAGCCCAAAGTTGGCAAGAGTTGGAGAGGGGAGGACGATCCCTTGTCAAGCTGCAAATTGAGAGAAGCCATGTTATGCTACTGAGAGAGGGCTTTAAAGCACTTTGGTGGTATATAAGTCTAAGTTCTATTGTTATTGCCCATCCATCCATCCATCCATCCATCCATCCATCCATCCATCCACCCATCCATCCATCCATGATGCACAGTGATTAGAATGCGGTATTGCAGGCTGACTCTGCCCACTGCCAGGAGTTCAATCCTGACTGGCTCAATTCTGGGAGTTGAGACTTCCACAAGTCACAAAAGGGCCAACTTTGAAGACCCCTGCTTTAAGGCTTTATTAATTGCTGTGTTTTTTTTTCTTTTTCGTTATTTCTGCATCAATCTCTTGAGATCCCTGGCAGAAACACAGCCCAGATCTCCTGCAGATCTTATCCCAATGTGGTATGTGAGCTATCGGTGGTAGATCGGCAAAAGTGCAGTCATTACAATCACACGGTGATATAGTAATAGCCATTATTATTGATTTTTCCCTCCCCCCCTCAGCGGCATACCCTGCTTTATTGCACTCGTTCTGCTTCTTTTTACTCAGGTGCAATTTAGCCCAAAAAGAACATTGAATAGCAGAGTGCTGTGTAGAGGTTTATTTCACAAATTACCCATAATAATAAAATGCCTGGCCTCCTTGAACCCACTTTGCTGGAGAAAAATAGAACGGCTGTCTGGAGAACGGAGAGAATTTTGAAATATTTCAAAAATAAAAGCTTAATCACAGAAGGGTCAAAGTATCTATCTATCTTTCTATCTTTCTATCTTTCTATCTATCTATCTATCTATCTATCTATCTATCTATCTATCTATCTATCTATCTATCTATCTATCTATCTACCTACCTACCTACCTACCTACCTACCTACCTACCTATCTATCTATCTATCTATCTATCTCTATCCATCCCTTATCTCTCTATCCATCATCTGTCTGTCTGTCTGTCTGTCTGTCTGTGAAAGATGGAAGGTTGGAAGGCTGAGTCAACCTTCAGCCAGTCAGGATTGAACTGCTGGTGGTCGGCAGAATTAGCCTGCAATACTGCATTCTAACCACTGCACCACCATGGCTCCTTCCTTCCTTCCTTCCTTCCTTCCTTCCTTCCTTCCTTCCTTCCTTCCTTCCTTCCTTCCTTCCTTCCTTCCTTCCTTCCTTCTCAAATCACAATCACACTCTCCCTAGTTTCTTAACCTGTAAAGGTGAGGGGGAAAGAAGTGCATTTTCAAATGTGCAAGATCTTTTTACTGGAGGACTTTCCAAACTTGTCAACTTTAAGACTTGTGGACTTCAACTCCCAGAATTCCCGACCCAGCCATGGCTGGCTGGGGAATTCTGGGAGTTGAAGTCCACAAGTCTTAAAGTTGACAAGTTTGGAGACCTCTGTTTTAATGCATCTTCACAATAACGGTAAGGCTATTGCTCCTGGTTGGTGCTTTTTGTGGAAACGATCTCAAAAGGCTGAGCAAAACTCACTATTGAGCAGAGTCATTAAGCTGATATTCTCGGGACCGGTTGAAACACTCCTGGAGGCCAGAATCGGACCAGAGCCTTATCATTGCTGAAAGCAGCTCAGGGGAGAATGGCTCCGTGTCTTCCATCCGACTCACGACATCACAGACCATCTTGGCATCAGCCTAGGAAGGAAAAGAGCAGACGTTGGGACAAACACACGGGAGTGGAGGGAGGGAGGCATCCCCAAAAACCTTCCGACTTGTCTGCAGAACGTCATTGAAATGGACTTTGCTTTGGGGAGGGATTTCACCAACTTTGGTCATCTCCAGCCACTGGCCTTTCTCCCTGATGGACCGAAGACCATCAGTTCCTACTGGCTACTTCATCTGTTTCCACCCAATTTCCATCCAAATCTTTGTGGTATTTTAACAAACTGCCAAGATATTAGATAAAACAGAAGAAGAAGGAAGGAGGAGGAAGGGGGAAGGAGGAAGAAGGAAGAGAAGAAGAAGAAGAAGAAGAAGAAGAAGAAGAAGAAGAAGAAGAAGAAGAAGGAAGAAGAAGAAGAAGAAGAAGAAGAAGAAGAAGAAGAAGAAGAAGAAGAAGAAGAAGAAGAAGAAGAAGAAGAAGAAGAAGAAGAAGAAGAAGAAGAAGAAGAAGAAGAAGAAGAAGAAGAAGAAGAAGAAGAAGTTGTTATTAGGAAGTGACTCCCAATTTTATTTTATTGCAGTTATAACCATAAATACAAATCAACCTCATATTCTTTGTTTATATTGTTTGTATAATCTATGAATTGAGATCAAAACCATATATACCGTAACTTCATTTTTTTTCTGTTCCTTGTAAAAAAAAGTCAATCAGGGCTTTCCAACGATCACTGAACTTCAGCAATACTGAAGTTGCAATAAATAAATATAAAGTCATTGTGTTTTACCCTTGTGAGAACCAACCCAGCCCATTTCCACATTTTAAACTTTCACTCTGGAGAGCCATTTAAAATGTCAAAATAATTATAACCAGCAAACGGCAGCATAAAAAAATATACTAAAAATATTTACTTTTCAAGAAATGTTCCATGCACACATCTGATTGCTAATTGCAGTCTTGTCCACCTCCTCTTTTCTCTCTTTCTCTCTCTCTTCCCTTCCTCATGGTATCACTTCCCTCTTTTTGGCAAGGCGTGTCTCTCTATCGTTCTGCTAAGAAAGCTCTTCTCTAGAATGCATTTGTTCATTTTCTTGGAATAAGAGAAACACACCAGGGTTGGACGGCAGAAGACACCTGCTCATTAGCAAGTGGTTGAGCACATTTGCCTGTCCATCCAGTCAAAGATGCCAGCTAATCTATAATATCAAGTACTTTGACCACCTAATGAGAAGGAAGGACTCCCTGGAGAAGGGCCTTATGCTGGGAAAGATCGAGGGCAATAGAAGAAGGGGACAACAGAGAATGAGGTGGCTGGATGGAGTCCCTGAAGCAGGAGGCGGGAGCTTAAATGGACTCCAGAAGATAGTACAGGACAGGAAGGCCTGGAGGAACGTTGTCCATGGGGTCGCGATGGGTCGGACATGACTTCGCAACTAACAACAACAACAACCATCTATAATAGCGCTGCTATAATTCAACAAAACTGCACATTAAGAGAAAAACACTGCAACCACGTGCCTGTGGTCAACGTCACAACCTATAGCTTGCTGATTGGAGCTTCTCCAAGGGTTGGACCCGAAAGATGAATGGCTCTGAGAAAAACCTTATGTCCCCATCATCTCCTCTGCCTTGACCTTCTCCTCCAAGGAAATCTGCCTACCAAGTCTCTGGGGAACAATTCTCAGCATCTTGACCTTGATCCCAAGTGTGGTGCTTCTGGGCACCGATGTGCCCACCAATACTTTGCCCCCATCTGACTTCTTAAAGAGGACCCTGTCAATTGAAAAAAGGGAAAGCAAAGAGGCTGGAAGCGAAATTAAATGAGGCCAAAATTAAATGAGGTTGTGGGTGCTTCATCACGGCAGGCTTTTAAGAAGAGACTGGATAGCCACTTGCTTGGAACGGTAGAGGGTCTCCTGCTTGAGCATGGGGCTGGACTACAAGACCCCCCCTTCCAACTCTGTTATTCTGCTCTTCTGTGCACCTTCCCTTCAGCGTCTTGTCTGGAGACACATTGATCTGCTCAGAAAATGAAGTGAAAGAAAAAACAAAAGCAAAAGAACGCCGGGCAAGGGATCGTGATGGTTTTGCTAGAGGTGGCAGTAAGCAGCAAGTGATCAGAGACCCAAAGGTCGGCAACTGGACTTTCTTGTTTTTCTTTTGAAGACGTTTCGCTTCTCATCCAAGAAGCTTCTTCAGCTCTGACTAGATGGTGGGGAATGGAAGGAAGCTTCTTGGATGAGAAGCGAAATGTCTTCTGGTTGCTTGACATTTCCTGACAGTAGCCATAACTAGCTGTCTAATTCCCTGACTTCTGCTTAGACCTCGTCTCCACAGCCAGAAGTTCTTCAAATCAAACAGGGCCTCGATTTCAGCAGGCTATATCAATTTCTTTAGGTTGCAACCCATCGGGTGGATTCAGCATCCTTCTTCTGCAGCCGTTTTGACACTGGATTTCAAGAGCGCGATTGTCCAAAACAAGAGATGTTAACTGTTTTGGGTGGTACCAGATCTGCTTGTCAAATGGAAGGTCCTCCTCCAGGTTCCTGCAACTTAATGACCTCAACCGTTATGATCCCCAAACAGGTGGGCTGACTCGTGATTATGGGATCTAATCCCCAATGGGCCTGGAAGGCAGAGCTATCTTCAGGAAAGATCTACCTTCATCAGGTTGGAATAACAGAACAACAGAGTTGGAAGGGACCTTTGGAGGTCATCTAGCCCAACTCCTCCCATCCAAGCAGGAGAGCCTACACCATTTCTGACAGAGGGCGGTCTTGAGAGCCTCCAGTGATGAAGCTCCCACAACATCTGAAGGCAACTTCCGTTCCATCGGTCGATTGTTCTCGCTGTCAGAAAATTTCTCCTTGTTTCCAGGTTGAATCTCTCCTCGATCCGTTTCCATCCGTTATTCCTTGTCTGGCCCTCCGGTGCTTTGGAAAATAGGTTGAACCCCCCCTCCTCTCTGTGACAGCCCCTCAAATACTGGAGCCCTGGTATCATGTCTCCCCTTGGTCCTTCTCTTCACTAGAAGAACTTCAGGTTTGAAGGCCCTCCATTTTTCAGAAAGAAAGATGAATAGCCTGCTCTAATAAAAGGAACTTCACATTCCACTCAAAGGGCACCGAGCCTGGTTCTTCATTATGTACATTTGTTCGTTGAGTTAATAAGCAATTAACAGCCCAAGCAAAGATGTTCTCCCTTTCTACTGGTCACTCCGGGATGTCTCTCAAACTGTGAGTGACCTTAACAGCCTTTCTTCCCCTCTCACTGAGCCCAGCAGGTGAGATTTCGAAATATGGCCTGGCTGGATGTTTCTTCTTTTCACTTTTCCCTCCAGCATCCTTGGAGGGGGGTGGGCGGAGGGGGGGTTTGTCCCCTCCCAAGCCTGCCCAGGTGGTGGGATTCAAATCTCCTACCATGCTTTGCCATCTGTATAAAAGTGCACCGTTAAATAAAACAAAACAGTGGGAAGGAGGGGGGGAGAGAGGAAGAGTATTTTAGCTCTGGGGTTTCATTTAATGAACACCGAATTGGTATTTTAGAGTTAAACGTGGAGAAGGAGGCCCCTGAGTCAAGGCTGGGACACAAAGTTTGCTGAATAGCCTGATTGCGACCCAATCTTTCCTCCCTGATTTACAATAATAATAATAATAATAATAATAATAATAATAATAATAATAATAATAATAATAATAATAATAATAATAATAATAATAATAATAATAATAATAATAATAAAGTTGGAAGGGACGTTGGAGGTCATCTAGTCCAACCCCCTGCTCAGGCAGGAAACCCTATCCCATTTCGGACAAATGGTTGTCCAGTCTCTTCTTAAAAACTTCCAGTGTTGGAGCATTCACCGCTTCTGGAGGCAGGTTGTTCCACTGGTTAATTGTTCTCACTGTCAGGAAGTTTCTCCTTAGTTCTAGGTTGCTTCTCTCTTTGGTTAGTTTCCATCTGTTGCTTCTTGTCCTGCCTTCAGGTGCCTTGGAGAATAGCTTGACTCCCTCTTCTTTGGGGCAGCCCCTGAGATATTTCTTTCTTTCTTTCTTTTTTGGGTCTCTTTTTCTCATTTTCCTGTCTTCGCAGATGCTGCCACTGCATCATCCACTCTGATTGATAAGCCCACCACGCAGGATCTTTAGTGCACTGATTTATTTCTAGCAAAATTGCGAGGAAGGAATATGAACAACGGAGTCTCCAGAGGCAGGATAAGGAAGAAATGTGTGTCCTTTGCCCCGGAAAGCTGCCTTATTTTCCTCTGTCTTTGGTTTTTGTTTTTTGTTTTTTGGGAGACAAGGGATTTGTCAAGTCACTGCATTTCCGAAATGAGGAATTCTGCATGTTGCACACAGTAATGAAGCATTCATTTGTGGAGGCCTGTAGATCTATATCTATGCGTAGGATGCCTAGATTTGCTCCATTTCAGGGTGCTGAAGCAGCAAAGCACCCTGATTTGATTTGGCCAGCAGCCTCGCTTCAAAAAAAAATAACAATTTAATTTCAATCAGAATAGAGCTGGAAGGGACCTTGGAGGTCTTCTAGTCCAACCCCCTGCTCGAGCAGGAGACCCTGTACCATTTCAGACAAGTGATTGTCCAGTTTCTTCTTAAAAACCTCCAGTGATGGAGCACCCACAACGTCTGAAGGCAAAGCTGTTCCACTAGTTAATTGTTCTCACTGTCAGGAAGTTTCTCCTTAGTTCCAGGTTGCTTCGCTCCTTGATTTGTTTCCATTCATTGTTTCTTGTCCTGTCCTCTGGTGCTCTGGAAAATAAGTTGACCCCCTCTTCTTTGTGGCAGCCCCTCAAATACTGGAATACCGCTACCATGTCTCTCCTAGTCCTTCTTTTCTCTAGATTAACCAGACCCAGTTCCGTTCTTCATATGTTTTTGTCTTCAGGCCCTTAATCATCTTAGTTGCTGTCCTTTGCAATTTTTCCAAAGTCTAAACGTCTTTTTTGTAATGTGGTGATCAAAACAGGATGCAGTATTCCAGGCGTCGTCTTAATAAGGGTTTATAAAGAGGTACTAACCACAATAACAACAACAAAACTCAGGTTTTTGCTCATTTGCCTTCAAAATTCTTTCTGATCTCTGGATTAAAGTAGCAGGTCGCAAAAGGGGATCACGTGACCCCGGAACGCTGCGACCGTCATAAATGTGAGTCAGTTGCCAAGTGTCTGAATTTTGATCATGTGACCGTGGAGATAAGTCAAGGACCAACTGTATCTTTATTGGATGAGTTTCTTTGGAGAGAAGCACGTGCTGAAGATGACAGCTCATCTCCTTCCTTGGGGCAGCCCATGCAGCCTACGGACCACGTCCAGGGCCCCACTGCACACTGACAAATCCCCTACCTTAATTGCAGAGTGGAAACGCGTCTCCACCTTCTGACATCAGCCTCTAAACGGGCAACTAATTATTAGTTGTAGCACTGCGCAGCTCACCAGCCTATCCCTCACCCTGCCTAAGCTGTATTTAACCACAGATGTGTGGCTGGCTAGCTGTATTTGAAGACAGCGTAGACACGCCACTGATGTCTTTCTTCAAATTTGCATTTTCTTGGCCTCTTTTATTCTAGTCAGCAGCAAAAAGGAGCTTTTCCAAAAACAATTGGACTTTTCAAGGAACAAAACCAAGAAAGTCCAGTTGCCTTTTGGAAAAGCACCTTTGGGACAACCATGACCTGGATGATGGGGGACCTCCACTCACATTCTAGCACCATTAGCCATGCTGGCTGGGCTCCTAGGAGCCAGTGTCCAACTATCTCTGGAGTTGGGTTCTCCACATAGCACTGCGAGTGTCAGATATGCCTGGCTTGACTTGGGAGGGCCTGAATTGAATCATCATCATCATCATCATCATCATCATCATCATCTTCTTCTTCTTCTTCTTCTTCTTCTTCTTCTTCTTCTTCTTCTTCTTCTTCTTCTTCTTCTTCTTCTTCTTCTTCTTCTTCTTCTTCTTCTTCTTCTTCTTCTTCTTCTTCTCCTTCTTCTCCTTCTCCTTCTCCTCCTCCCCATTTTTACTCTTACTCTTACTCTCACTCTCACTCTTATTCCCATTCTTATTCCTATGTATGGATCATGCTTTCTCCAGAATTTGCATTCTGTCTCCTCTGGGGACGTGCTCACTAAAAAACAAACATCCAGAGCCTCCTCTGGTGAGACCTAAGATGCTCCTGGAACATCGTTGTTGTCCTGATCTCTCCTGCAGGGGTGACAGCAACAGCCCAATGATTGCAGCAGAGATTTCCGTTGACTTGTCATAGCAAACCGCCTTCCCAGATCTGACTCACAGCAGGCCCAGTTAGCGGGTTCTTCATCTCTGCCCCTGCAGTGGAAGCTCTCAAGATACCCTCAAGTAAGGTTTAAACCCCTGGTGACTGGACACCTGCGGCAATGATAGATGCTGCGTTATTGCTTCCAAAACTGGTTTTGACCTTCAAAGACAGATTCCTTACTACTACCTCAATTTAGGATCACAGTTGGACACGCATTTCCATTGCAAAGCCAAGCCGTTGTTCTGTGAGTCTTGCCTAATTTTATGACCATTTTTGTCACAGTTGTGAGGTGAATCACTGCAGTTGTGAGGTGAAGCCTGCAGTCCTTAAGCAAATCCGGCTTCTCCCATTCGCTTTTGTTTGTTGGAAGCTGGCTAGGAAGATTGCAAATGGCAATAATGCAAACCCCAGGATACTGCAACCGTCATAAATATGTACACATTGCGAAGCACTTGATCTTTTATCACAACTGTGGGGATGCTGTGATGGTCGCAAGTGGGAAGACCTGCAGGGACCTGTCCAGACCATCACCAGAAGTCAAGGCTGACTGAAAGACACAACACTTGCACAACTAAGACTCAAACTGGGTAAGGCTGAGAATCACATAACAGAAAGGTGCATCCTAACAGAATAACAGAGTAAAAGAACTGGAAGGGACTTTGGAGGTCATCTAGTCCAACCCCCTGCTCAGGCAGGAAACCCTATACAGTTTCAGAAAAAAGGGTTGTCCAGTCTCTTCTTGAAAACCTCCAGTGGTGGAGCACCCACAACTTCTGGAGGCAGGTTGTTCCACTGGTTAATTGTTCTCACTGTCAGGAAGTTTCTCCTTAGTTCTAGGTTGCTTCTCTCCTTGATTGGTTTCCATCCGTTGCTTCTCGTCCTGCCTTCAGGTGCTTTGGAGAATAGCTTGACTCCCTCTTCTTTGGGGCAGCCCCTGAGATATTGGAAGACTGCTATCATGTCCCCCCTCGTCCTTCTCTTCATTAAACTAGACATACCCAGTTCCAGCAACCGTTCCTTATATGTTTTAGCCTCTGGTCCCCTCATCATCTTTGTTGCTCTTCTCTGCACTCTTTCCAGAGTCTCAACATCTTTTTTACATTGTGGCATCCAAAACTGGATTCTAGGCTCAGTGGGTTTGATTTTGATCCATTCATTTAGGCTCAGATCATTCAGGGAAATTAAATTAGCATAGCCAGTGAGAAGAAGGCCAGGAATAAGCAGTGGGGAGGGTGGGTGGGGGCGCAGCAGGTCCTGAGAGCTGTCAAGTTAAACATTCTTCAACTGATGAAAATGTAGATTCATTTTGACATATCAACTTGGAGTTGCTGGTCCAATTAATCTTTCAATTTCTTTTGCACACACAAACATGATAGGTCTATAATAATACCTTTCCTCCCCCAGCTCTTCGTTCATTAAGGCATTTCTCCTTTCCTTGGATAAAAGAAGGTGTAGCTTGGTATAACATCCACACAAGAAGCTTAACCATGTCAGGAAAAGCTGCCTTTCTACACCTTAGTTAAACTTGGATAGTATAAACCTTGGGTTGTTGGTTGAGTTACTTTAGTGTCTTAGTGTATTGCTTGAACTAAGCTCATTTCTTTAGTTGATGATCCAGGGTCTTGCAGGAATCCAGAAAATGTCCCATTCTCTCGAAGTATTAGTACCACTTTATAAAACCCTAGTGAGACCACACCTGGAATACTGCAACCAATTTTGGTCACCATACTACAAAAAAGATGTTGAGACTTTGAGAAAAGTTCAGAGAAGAGCAACTAAAGTGATCCAAGACCTGGAGACTAAAACATATGAAGAACGGCTGCAGGACTTGGGTTTGGCTAATCTAAAGAAAAGAAGAAACAGGGGTGACATGATAGCAGCGTTCCAGTATTTGAGGGGCTGCCACAAAGAAGAGGGGATCAAAGCACTAGAGAGCAAGACAAGAAACAATGGTTCTAGCTGACGTGTTGAGTACTAAACAAATGACGAGTATCGGGACAAAAGTTTCACACCAAAATGCATCTAGTACCAAATTCGACGAGTTTTGAAGAAGTCGAGTACCGTGATATGACTGTACAGAAAGCAGAGGTGGCCAAGACATGTTTGGGTCCACTATGGCACGATCCTAAAGAGCAGTCCTTTCCTCCATTCTGCTTAAATAGAATGGCCTCCAACTTCTTCTTTTTGAAAAAAAATATCTCCCTGGTAGTCCCAATTCCCTGGAAGATATTTTGCCAGTGATGCACCACAAAGGGAAAGGAAGGGAAGAACATCTGGATGAAAGAACCTAGCGCTAGAGAAGTGCAGACTCAGTTCCTCTCTGGTGGCCACCTTCTCCAGCAGCAACCAGAGTTCTGGATCTTTGTCTGAATAATAAAAATAGCATCGTTTCCCCCCTCCCCATCCATGCGGAGTGGTCCCTGGCCTCCAAACATCTAAAGGGCTTTGTTGCCAAGGCAACAGCTTGTCTCCTAGCTGCAAAAAAGGCCACCAGATGAGAGCAGCCTATAGAAAATGAACGAAAGGACAAGGAGACGACAACAATGATAGGGGGAAAAAAAACAATCTACCAAGCAATGGGAGAGAGGGAGGGAAGCAATTTCTTGTGGAAGAATAAACTGCAAAAATAAGACAAATTAGCCAATGAGATCCAGAACCTATTCTATTCTATTCTATTCTATTCTATTCTATTCTATTCTATTCTTATTCTTATTCCTTTCCATATTCTATTCTATTCTATTCTATTCTATTCTATTCTATTCTATTCTATTCTATTCCATTCCATTCCATTCCATTCCATTTCTATTCTATTCTATTCTATTCTATTCTATTCTATTCTATTCTATTCTATTCTATTCTATTCTATTCTATTCTTATTCTTATTTATTCTTATTCCTTTCCATATTCTATTCTATTCTATTCTATTCTATTCTATTCTATTCTATTCCATTCCATTCCATTTCTATTCTATTCTATTCTATTCTATTCTATTCTTATTCTTATTCTTATTCTTATTCTTATTCCTTTCCATATTCTATTCTATTCTATTCTATTCTATTCCATTCCATTCCATTCCATTCCATTCCATTTCTATTCTATTCTATTCTATTCTATTCTATTCTATTCTATTCTATTCTATTNTCTTATTCTTATTCTTATTCTTATTCCTTTCCATATTCTATTCTATTCTATTCTATTCTATTCTTATTCTTATTCCTTTCCATATTCTATTCTATTCTATTCTATTCTATTCTATTCTATTCTATTCTATTCTATTCTATTCTATTCTATTCTATTCTTATTCTTATTCTTATTCTTATTCTTATTTTTATTCTTATTTTTATTCCTTTCCATATTCTATTCTATTCTATT
The DNA here is from genome assembly GCF_001527695.2 of Protobothrops mucrosquamatus. NCBI lineage: Eukaryota > Metazoa > Chordata > Lepidosauria > Squamata > Viperidae > Protobothrops > Protobothrops mucrosquamatus. The sequence goes on along the minus strand of NW_015388678.1, from coordinate 239,378 downwards.
CTATTCTTATTCTTATTCTTATTCCTTTCCATATTCTATTCTATTCTATTCTATTCTATTCTATTCTTATTCTTATTCCTTTCTATATTCTATTCTATTCTATTCTATTCTATTCTATTCTATTCTATTCTATTCTATTCTATTCTATTCTTATTCTTATTCCTTTCTATATTCTATTCTATTCTATTCTATTCTATTCTATTCTATTCTATTCTATTCTATTCAACTCTATTCTATTCACTTTTCTCAGTGCCGTTGTACCTTTGAACGGTCACTAAATGAACGGTTGTAAGTTGAGGACTTCCTGTAATTGGTTCCAGCTCAGCCTTGCCGGAGAGAAGCCTGCTTTGGTTAGTAACCTGGGGTCAATGTTACCGATTCCTTGATTTCCCACCTGCTGGCCGTGTGATGCCAGGGTTCACCAAGCTTTGCTTTCTTCTCGGCTTCCATTAGGCGCCAAGGGCTGGGTGCCCTCCTCCTGTTTTGCTCCAAGGCCCCTCGGCAAGGCACGACAGGGGCATCCCTGGGTTCCTGCCAGCTCCCGTTTGTCTCCACTCATCACTTTCAAACGGAGAGTGTTTGCCCTGCCAAGGACCTGCCATGTTGCCTGCCAGAGGGAAGCGGAGCCGTTGGGATGAATGAAAGGGGAAAGAAAAGCAGAAGGACTCTTGGTGCCAACTGGATTTCCAGCTGAAAGGGGAGAAAGGGCTGCTCTCCCGCACCCTGGATTTGGTCCTTTGGGACGGGCAGAGAGGCTGGCAGGATGCCCAGTGGCTTTTGTCATTCCCGGTTTCTTAGAGCTTCACTCAGGGCAGGGCGATACAGCTCTTTGTAAAAAATGCAGACATGGAGAGATGATCCTAGCAGAGTAGATTCAAGGAGGAGGCCTGGATAGATCTGCGTCTTTTATTACAGAGGGTCTTCTTGCAATGGGGAAGGTTTTCTACAGAAGAATAGGAATCTGGTCAGAATTATCTTTAGGCACTCCATGGGGACCTTTTCTCTCATTTTTATGGAGTGCCCGTTCCTCATTTAGCTACTGCAATCTGTTCCAACAACCTGGACACTAAGTGAACATGAGAGAGAGAGAGAGAGAGAGAGAGAGAGANTGGCCTAGGGGGGGGATTGTATAGGGATTTTAATAGGGATTTTATAACTTTTCTAAAAATAACAGGCTAATTTAATATATATTTTAATTGTTTTTAGATATTTATTGTATAGTTTCGTTTTTTATTTGCCTGTAAGCCGCCCTGAGTCCTTCGGGAGAAGGGCGGGGTATAAATTAAAGTAATAATAATAATAATAATGGGTCAATTAGAACCCTCCTAGGCCGCCCTGCTACCTGAAACTGACTAGACCACAATCATTTTCACCTCAAAGGCTTTTTGCTGTCAGGCAGATAAAATGAGTTGTAAACGCTACTTGATTTTTTTTCTTCTTTTTCAAATTACTATTGTATTTGAGGGGTCCCGAATGCTCTCTGCGCTTGGCTGTTTTCTTGCAGACGTTTCATTCCCCAAACTAGCTAACATTATCCTTGCACTGATAATGTTACCTAGTTGGGCAACAAAATGTCTGCAAGGAAACCACCAAGCGCAGAGAGCAGTAGGGACCCCTCATGTCAACTCTGAGCTGCAAATAATCTCCTTTATCGGTACTGTTGTATTTGTAAAAAGTTGCTAAACAAGGAGTGGTTGTAATTTTTTTTTCCTGTCTGTTCCTCAGCTTTGGAAGTTGAGAGAACTGACATAAGATTTTGGTAACAGTCTTGCTTGATTTTTGAGTACATGCAGCCTTGTGGGTTTCTGCCCTCACATCCCTGAGATGCCTACAAGCCGAGAGCGCAGAGCAGACGTGTCTTGCGCACGAAACGACTGCATATTATTTTTGTGGTGGTGCAAGAAAACCAAAGCAATTAGAGGAGAAAGGTCCCTCCGTGGTTGTTAGCGATTCACAAGACAGTTCAGAAGACAATTTGAATTCCAGGTGCAGGTTTTAAAAATAACATTATAGGTGTTTAAACGGCATCTTTCACATGAGGGAGGGAAGGGAATGGTGTAAAAACGTAAGCGAGGTACTCTGGAGCTGTCTTTATTTCCAAGAATGCTTCTGGGTCCCACCCAGCTCGTAGAAAATAAACACATGAGGTGGTTTGTCTGGTTTTTTTTCTGCTTGTGCAGGAATGCAAGAAAGTCAAACTGGAGGGGGCAGCAGAAATAGAGCAGAAATTAATTCAGAATGGATCCAGTGAAGGAATTGAAGTCCACAGGTCTTAAAACTGTCAAGGATGGACTGGTCAAGGTTGAGATTTTTAAGAAGAGATTGGCTAGCCATTTCTCTGGAATGGTATTGAGCAGGGGGTTAGACTAGAACAGGGGTAGGCAACCTTGGCTCTTTTATGACTCGTGGACTTCAACTCCCAGAATTCCTGAGCCAAGGTTGCCTACCCCTGGACTAGAAGACCTCCAAGGTCCCTTTTAACTCTATTATGTTGCATTCTTTGAGGATTTTTTCCAAAGTACTGGAGACGATTATTTCTGCCTGCCCTACCATCAACCTGGACATTTATTTGTATTGCTCTCTCGTTACGATGAAGATTTCCGCCCTGATGTACCATACAAATTTAATCATGACTGGCATGTTTTTGTTCTACACAATATAAATATATATTTTTTTTTCATCTGTGAGGGATCCATTAACAGAGATGAATCCTTAAATCATTCAGAAGGTAATTACTTGGAGTGTTCACAGCAAGAAAGGGTGGAGGAGCAGAAGACACACACACACGACAAGACATCCAGTTTGCGTCTCCTGGATTACATCACTCAAGAATTTGTGAGGAGAAGAGTAGGTAAAACTCGGGTGGGCTGTGAACTCCATAGGCCTGGTGCTGGGAATCCACCAGGGATGATTAGAGCCTCTCACGGCTTCAGCAAATCAAACTGAGGATTGATTTGATCTGTTAAATTCATGTGGATGATTTGGACCAATCTGGAGTGTTTCCTTGTAAATAGACCAAATTGGTCCAAAATAAATTGAGTATAGTTTGTATGTTCGGGCCAACTTTATTTGGTTGCCTGAATCAAAACAAATTTATTTGATGAATAAGGTTGAAGTTAATCAGGCCTGATTGTCCCACCCAACTGCTAGAACATAGAATAAGGGTTGGAAGAGACCTTGGGGGTCTTCTAGTCCAAATCCCTGCTTGAGCAGGAGACCCTATACCATTTCAGACAAATGGCTGTCCAGTCTCTTTTTGAAAGTCTCTAGTGATAGAGTGCCCACAAGCTCTGAGAGCACATTGTTCCAATGGTTGATTGCTTTCACCATTAGGAAATTTCTCCTTAGTTCTAGGTTGCTTCTTTCCTTGGCTAATTTCCAACTCTTGTTTTTTGTCTTGTTTTTTGGGGCTTACCTCTGCTTTGGCCTAATGTCTCATCCACTCAAACCTTTGTTTGGCTGATCAGAGCTAAGACGTTCACTCAGCTAAAGCCCTCCTAAAGAGGTAGCCTTCGCTTAATGACACTTGAGGTTGTTCAAAGGTATGACAGACCTCCACAGAGCTACCTGGAATCAGGTGATAGCATTTTTGGACTCTTTGGGTGCATGGCAACCAGCTCACCTTTTTGGCCATTTGCATGTCTCACAGTCACGCCACCATGTGTTTTGTCGCTGAATAGAGGAATTCAAAAGAAATGTTTGGGGTATGTTTGTGTGTGTATGTGTGTGTGTGTGTGTGTGTGTGCACATAGCCCATTATCCTCTGTTTTGTGCCCCCTTTGCCTATTAGGGAGGGTGGGATCAAATTTGTGGTTCTCATTTTGTAGAAGATCCGTTTAAATAGCATTCAAACACTGACAGATGTCATTTCAAGTCCTATTTGTCTGGATTTGCCAGCTGTTTCTGCAAAACTCACTACAGTAAATAAATAACCGGGAACAGATGGATTAAAAAAATTAGAAAGCGCTCAGGCTTGGCCTTCAAAACGACTCCTTGCTCTTTTCTAAAGATGGATCCCTTTAAACACCCAAGTGGGCACTTAATTTTTGACTTGCCGTGGGTGACATATAATCAATGTGTCTGTTGGTGAAATAGTTTTTTTGTAACTTCCCACTTCTCGGGAAATAAGGAAAGGGTGGAAGACACAGGGAAAGTGGAAAAAGTGGGGATGAGTCACAAATAGATGAATGCACCATCTTATTGGCACTGGCTGGGGGGAGCAGTTGAAACTGGGCATTTCTATATTTAAAAAAATATATATTTTCTTTTTGACAAAAAACATAAAAAGTAACACAAACTAATAAAAAGCAAAGGAAGGAAGGAAGGAAGGAAGGAAGGAAGGAAAGAAGGAAGGAAGGAAGGAAGGAAGGAAGGATAAAAGTGCAGAAGGACTGAAAATGTATATAAAAAGGGGTCTTCCAATTTCTCCTGCAGCAAATATAACTGCCTTAACTCTTAATTCATGATTGCGAAGAAAGACTTCACTTTTTTCTTTTATCTGTTTTTTTTTCCTAATCAAAACCACAGGTCATGAGTGTATTGTTCTCTGTTTCTTGCAAAATGTTTATAAGGACTTTCCAGTAAACCATTGACAGAGATATTGTTTGTTCTCTAATCAAAGAGGTTAATTTAGCCATCCCTCCAAGTTCCAACATCTTCTCCAGCCATTTTCCATCATGGATGGTGTTGAACCTTTCCAATTTTCACCCTAGGAGTGGTAACAAGGATTGGGCACATCTGCAGAGAAATCGTTTGCTTTCTTGGATAGCTTTTGTGAAAAGTTCATCTGGATCCAGTCATCTTCAGTTAAATGTCTGCAAAATTCCTGCCAATGACCATTGGCAACATGAATTCTATATGGATCCCGGAAATGGCTTACTTGACACGACAGGCTATTAACGCTGCCCTTAGTGACTTGATATGCCAGCAACGAGTAGTAACAATAGTTTTCCACAAGGGAGCACTGTGGCCCTAGCAAGTCACCGGTGACAAGTACCACCCAACTTGTGATTCCTGCAAAATACAAACAGGTCCATGTCTCATAAGCTCAGATCTCCCAAGCTCACAAGCTAAGATCAAATAGGTTGTGGAATGCATTCGTGAAAGTCCAAGCTAATTCTCATATTGCTTTGAAGTAAGTGGCAATTTTCTTTGACCAAGGTTGAAAGGCAGCCCCCAGCAGCCTTCAGAAGACCCAAGAAAGTCCTGGCTTGTGGCTATGACAACATGACACCCTATCAACACCTGTTAAAGGATGCTGTCCATGGTCCTGTTGGATGTAACTGTGTTTACATTCTGTTGGCTGTAATAGCCTTCTGTGATTTAAGACAGTTATGCAGGTAGTCCTCAACGTACGACCACAATAGAGCCCCAGAATTTCTGTTGCCAAATGAGACAGACGTTAAGTGAATTTTGCCCCATTTTATGGATTTTGACACAGTTGTTAAATGAATCGCTGCAGCTGTTAAGATCGTAAAACAGTTGTTAACACTTAACAACTGTTTTACGATCTTCACAGCTTGTCAGAAGACATTGGCTTGTCAGAAGAGTTGTAAAAAGAGATGACATGACTCTGGGATAATGCAACTGCCATAAGTATGAGTTAGATGCCAAGTGTCTGAATTTTGATCACATGACCCTGGGGATGCTGCAATGGTCGTAAGTGGGGAAAATGGACATAAGTCGCTTTTTTCAGGGCTGTTGTAACGTTGAATGGCCACCAAATGAACTGTTGTACATCGAGGACTACCTGTATCGGCCTTCCAATAACAAATAATTTGGAATTCTTGCGCCAAGCTGGACTAAGGCAACTGATTGCCCGAACGGCTGTTCTGTTGCACTCCGGGATCTCATAAGCGCTGCCCTGAATTACACGATGGAAGAGAGGCAGGATATCAAATATTCATGAGAATAATTTCTGCAGAGAAATGTCATATAGCTTTGGAGTTTCTCTCCTGACACCTGAAATCTATTCTTGGCTCAACTTCCTAGTAATTAGAGCTTGGCTTTATTGGGGCACACAGAAAACTGCTTGGACATGTTCTTTGGACTCAGAGGCCATCTGTCATGGCCCCATCGGATCCCAGTTCAGAGGAGGAGCTGTTGAAACCAGGATGGTCCAAGAGAGATGGCACATCTCCCCTGGAATGGTTGGAGAGGCCAGGGGCCGTGGACGATGCTGTCCCGGGTCCCTCAGGCATTGGGGGAGATGCCTGCCCTCACAGACATAGGAAAAGCCTTGGGGGAAACTCAGCCTTGGGGAAAACTCAACCCTGACTTGTGTTTCTGCCTGTGAGTGACTGCCATCAGGGGAGCTTGGAGGTGGAGACTTATTGGCTGTGGTAGGGCCAGTTGTGGAATTTAACTAAACAATGAAGGACCTGGGTCACAACACCATCATCCTACCCTATCTCTTGGGCAACCTGGTTGCACAACTGTTGGGCAATCTTGAGGGTTGAACATGTGGACTGCAACGGACCATGGACCCTTTTTCTTATTGGTTCCCTTTAGGAGAGATAATGAATCGTGTTGCAGCATTAGTAGAAACTGCGAGTTACAGCCCCACAGGGAGTGAACAGGGCAGAGCTGGAGAAACCAAGCTGGCTGCAGAAAGCATCCAAATGTTTGGTCAAGGCAGAACATCTAATCCCTGTGGAGCAGATGCAATTGGCTGTGGCTTTACTGAGTTGTGTGTCTATGGTTTTTTTTTTAAATGCCAACTCTTGAGAGGATTTTAATGCTTTAGATTAAGAAAAGAAAAAGTATTCCACTGGGCAGGAGTTGCTGAAGCTGCAAGAATTCAGCAATCCTTGTGGGAAGGATGACACGCTCAGGAACTAACATGGGTCTGCTGGCCAATCCATCTGCATGTTTACAGCTTAATGGCTGAGCCACAAGGTTAAATGTAGATGTATTCCAAGATAGGGCAAAAGGGGAAAAAGTGGGAGATGGAAATCAGAGAGCAATTCACTGTGGACTGAATGATTTTGCCTAAAGATTCCCAGGCGATGTGGGTTCATCAGTTCGATCCTGACCGGCTCAAGGTTTACTCAGTCTTCCATCCTTCTGAGGTCAGTAAAATTAGGTTGTTGGGGGCAATAGGCTGACTCTGTAAACCTGTTAGAGAGGGCTGTAAAACAGTGTGAAGCGGTATATAAGTCTAAGTGCTATTGCTATTGACCTTCCTTCCTTCCTTCCTTCCTTCCTTCCTTCCTTCCTTCCTTCCTTCCTTCCTTCCTTCCTTCCTTCCTTCCTTCCTTCCTTCCTTCCTTCCTGTTCTTTTTAGGGCATGGGTTTTCTTGTTCTTTTGCAAAAGAAAACACACACACACAAAAAAACCTGCCCTTGACAAAACTGAATTGCTGGACCTTCACACGCCTGGTGAATGAAGAACCAAACCTATTTGGTAAATCTCTTGCAAATTCCTTTTAACAGGAAGTAGCATGGAATGTTTGAAACAAATTACTACAAATTAAAACGTTTGGCCTCTAAAACTAAAGGAACTTCTTGAAACTTCTCAAGAATCATAGCACATTAACAATGCTCTCTGGCATCTAAATAAAAAGCCTGTTTTTTTTTTAACCAATCGTAAAGAGGCTGAATTCACTTAAAACATCCTGGCTAGTGAATAAACCTATTTTATGCATTTGCATAATACCCTGGTTCTGGAAGGAACCAGGCTGGGCTAAGTGGGTGGGTAAACCCAAGAAAGTGAATGACAAAAAAGATACAGTTGAAACTAACCCAGCTTAGTGTATTGTGGGAATGCAGTTACGTTTACTTGGCCTGTTAAGGGTCTTGTGTGAATATATGTGCAGTGAAGGTCAACAAAGATGATAAAGGGACTGGAGGCTAAATTGTATGATGAATCGTTGAGGAAACTAGGTATGTCTAGCCTGTTGGGGAGAAGGACTAAGGGTGACAGTATTGAGGGACTATCGCAGAGAAGAAGGGGTTGACTTATCCTCCAAAGCACCAGAGGGCAGGACAAGAAGAAATGGGTAGAAGCTTGTTAGAGATTCAACCCAGAAGTAAGGAGAAATTTTCGAACAGTGAGAACAATTAATAGAATAGCTTGTCTCCTGGAGTTGTGGGTGCTCCATCACTGGAAGTTTTGAAAAATAGACAGGACAACCATTTGACTGGGATGGTATAAGTTCTCCTGTCTTGAGCAGGGGGATGGACTAGAAGACCTCCAAGATCCCTTCCAGCCCTATGGTTCTATGTTCTATAGCTGGGGTGCTGGGGTGGAGGAGCTGCACCAAAATTGAAGTAATTCAGTATTTTTCTTCCTCTCCCCTCTCCAAATAACCCTGCCACCCATATTTCCATTGAAGGCATTCCATTCCAGGTTGTTGGTTGGGAGCTCCTAAGGTTTCTTTCTTACCAGGGGAGGCCAATGGCCTGCTTTGTCAGTAATTCTGCAGTGTGCAGCATTTGGACAAAAGCCCAGAGATGTTTCCAACACTTTCAGAGCTCTGGAGAGTGGAAAAGAACTCCATCGAACCAGCATCCAATCACAGTTTGCAGGGCGAACATTGCCACAAGGTAACTCCGGGACCGCAAGATGTGATAATTGGAAGAGATTCAAAGCCATATTTCTCACTGACATAGGCATTCTCTAACTGATTGGCAGCAAAGGAGAAGGCCAGGCTGAATAATCTTCCAAGAAAAATACAGCCTGGTAGATAGTGAAGTGACACCTTCACTCAAAAGCAGATAAGCTGTTCCCGGGCCCATCTCTGCACATTTCAGCTTAGAATAGCACAATTGCCCAGCCTCAATTCCCACCATCCTGGAATCTCTGGAAGGCTTTGCTGGAGAACAGTTGTGGCCAGCTGCTTTCCACAGAAGACCTGAACATCGTGCGAGTCCAAAGGAGGGCTGAGAAGACTTCTGCAGATCCTCACATCCTGGGCAGAAACTGTCTCGTCTCCTCCCCTCAAGGTCCCTTCCAGCCTCATGATCGTATGTTTCTATATTCTAAAGTAGATGCTTCTCCTTGGGCTCCTAGTCCAAGAAACCCTTTCGTGAAATTAATTAATCATTTTGGAGCCTGTCAGATCCTGTTTCTCTTGCTCTCTCTGTTTTCCTTTTAAATCAATTTTTGGCAGTTACTCTTATCAAGGGTTTAAAATTAGAAAGGGGAATATGGAACGTTTAGTTGTTCAAAGCAAAATTTAATCAGGAAGAAATACACACCTGTCTACCTGGAAACGAATTAAAAATAATTGAGTTGCAAAGATGTGCTTGACCAACATAGTCCTTTGATGAAGAGTGTCTCCCTAAGTTTACAAATGGAGCTTTCTTTCATGAAAGGGACACTTCCTATTCTGACCTGGAAGAGGTCCCTTCCGTGCTGTGTCCTTGGCGGCATCAACAGTGGGACAGTATCAAGATCACATAAGATAATAGTATCTCTTTATACTGCACTGGTGAGACCACAATTGGAATACTGCATCCAACTTTGGTTACCATGACACAAAAAAGATGCTGAGACCCTGAAAGTGTGCACAGCAGAGCAACAAAGGTGATAAAGGGTCTAGACACCAAATCATATGATGAACAGTTGAGTTAGTTCTAGGTTGTTTTTTTGATCAGATTTTTGTATTTGCATTGAAAATTACCTAACTGTCCAACATCTACAGTTTCTTCAACCTGGTGCTCTTTTGATGGCAGCTTCCCGATTTCCTGTCTGGTTGTTGTTGTTAGTTGCGAAGTCGTGTCCGACCCATCGCGACCCCATGGACAACGTTCCTCCAGGCCTTCCTGTCCTCTACCATCTTCTGGAGTCCATTTAAGCTCACTCCTACTGCTTCAGGGACTCCATTCAGCCACCTCATTCTCTGTCGTCCCCTTCTTCTATTGCTCTCCATCTTTCCCAGCATTAGGCTCTTCTCCAGTGAGTCCTTCCTTCTCATTAGGTGGCCAAAGTATTTGAGTTTCCATTTCAGGATCTGGCCTTCTAAAGAGCAGTCAGGGTTGATCTCCTCTAAGACTGAGCTCTAGGGGACTCGCAGGAGTCTTCTCCAGCACCATAGTTCAAAGGCCTCATATGACATGTGGGAGTTGCCTTTTACTGGCTGATTTTGCACAAAGACAGTTAAAGATCCAGCACATAGCCCACCATTTGCAATTCGTCACTTACGGTAGTGACCAAAGTTACAATGACTCCCCCCTCATGTGACCATGATTTATGATGCTTTTGCCTAAAACCAGCATATAAGTGCTATTGCTATTCTCCTTTGCCCTTCCAATCACAGAACATCCAGTGCCAACTTTCCCTAAGGCTGCTTTAACCTCATGCTTCTCCATGACATGTCATGTGTGTGCAAGCCTGCAGCAGTGATTCAGAGAGCATGAGTGAGCCACACTCATTATTTTTCTGAGGCTGATAAACCACTTCCCAGGGGACAGTCCACCTGTTCTGCCAGGAGCCATTCAAGCCCGCTGGATGAGAAACCCCGTGGTTTATGGGCAGGTGTGAACCAAAGCTTTCCTAGGACCACAAAGCTCAAATTCCCCCCCCCTCGAGACAGCAGGGAAGAATGGCTGTTTCTCAGCACAACGTTGCACTCCAAACTGCGGTGGAATAATAAAGAAACAGAGGATCGAGATGAGGATAATTGTTGGTGCTTCCAGGAATAAGTTCACAGCTAAACAACCCCCATAATTAGCGAACACAGCTGGGGCATCTGAAGGGGATGGAACTGTGTCAGCAAATCAGCTAAGAATTGCACAGCACTTGTAGGCATCTACTTGGAAGTAAATCTCTTTCAGCCTGATAACAGAGACGGTGGCATTTCTGCACAGCTACAGTTAATAAATCAGGTTTTTCTACCCAGATAAATATGCGTTCCTCTTTAGGTGCAGGATTCAAAGCTAGTTAATGCAAATGTTGATCCAATGCTAAATGGCCATCTTAGGAGTCTCCCCCTCCTTTTTTTGATGTCTGTCATTATTTTATCATTTTGATTTGTTTTAACCTTCGTTTAATTTTTATTTTCTAATGTTTTAAGTTTTGTACATTGTTTTATTTATTGGTTCTATTATATTGGACAGTGCCCAGAGCCCCTCTTTGGAGTAAATGGGTGGTTTAGAAATATGAACTATAAATAAACAAATCCCTGTTTACGTTCAGCTAAATGCTGGCGGAAAATTTAAATGCGTATTTTCACACAGTGTCAGGCATGAAACACCAGGTCCACATACAAAGGCTCAGTTAAGCTATGATTTATTGCTAAAGGTCTGAGCACAGGAATCGTCAACACCTACTTAGAATTACATAAAAGTTAACAGCAGTCAAGGGGAGTGGGGCCTAGTTTACTTGTGGCTACACAGAGATTCTAGGCTGATCTCTTCTTTCACTCTGCCCTAGGTTCTGCCATCCTTTTTCCTACACACTTTCCCCCTTCTCTAGAGTAATGCAGAAATTCACTCAAACAAACCAAGAAATAAATCCTGGGAGACAGTGATGAAACAAACAAGGGCCGTTCTTAATTTGGAAAATCCCTCCCATTAATATATTTGTCTGGTGCTATAGCAGTGGTGGCGAACCTATGGCACGGGTGCCAGAGGCGGCACTCAGAGCCCTCTCTGTGGGCACGTGCGCCGTCGCCCCAGTCCTAGGCCTTCACCTGGGTTTTATAAAACCTTTTCGCTTTAGGCCTCCGCCGCCGTGTGCAAAAAAAGAAAAAAAAAGGCTCAATCAGTCAATTTCAACTTCTCGTGGGGAAAAAAAAGATCTTGCCAAGTTGGAATTGATTGATTGAACTTTTTAGTCCCACCCAGTCTGCCGTTACCACTGCAGCCACGCCCACCCAATGGCCCATGCCCAGCCAATGGGCCACACCCACTCGGCACTTGACGATGCATAAGTGGGTTTTGGGTTGCAGTTCGGGCACTCAGTCTCTAAAAGGTTCGCCATCACTGTGCTATAGGGAAGTTTGAAAGAGAAAGTGGGGGAAAGTCTTCACTTGGCTAGGGAATAATATCCTGGATATTATGATTCTCCTGGTCTGAATGTACACCAAATATCACTTCCTGTTTTGGGACATTCCCATGGAAAGCTAAAGCTTTAGAGTAAGGGCGGGCAACTGTGGCAACTTTACAACCTGTGGACTTCAAGTCCCAGAATTCCTGAGTCAGCATAGCTCAGAGAGCACCAAGGACCCCTCATTTCAGCCCTGAGCTGAAGAGGGAGTCAAGCTCTTCTCCAAAGCGCCTGAAGGCAGGACAAGAAGCAACGGATGGAAACTAATCAAGGAGAGAAGCAACCTGGAACTAAGGAGAAACTTCCTAAAAGTGAGGACAATTAACCAGTGGAACAACCTGCCTCCAGAAGCGGTGAATGCTCCAACACTGGAAGTTTTTAAAAAGAGACTGGACAGCCATTTGTCTGAGATGGTGTAGGGTTTCCTGCCTGAGCAGGAGGTTGGACTAGATGGCCTCCAAGGTCCCTTCCAACTCTATTATTATGACTGTTATTGCTATTGTTATTATTATTAAATATTCTCTTTATCAAAACTGCAGTATCCAATACATAGTGTAAGGTGCATCCATTAGAAATACATTTGCAGGGCAAAATTCAGCTGGACAGGCCAAGTGAAGCAAGTTCTCAAGCCCTTCCCATGAAAATTCTCAATATATCATTGAGGACCACGAGGCAGGCGAGATTTTTTGCACTGAAACCATTTCTTCGCTGCTATCTAGACTGTGACTCACCCGTCTTTCTTTATCCCCGTATTCTATGCCCAGCGTGTCCATGGCACGGACAATAGCTGCCAAGGATTGAATAGTGTTGCTATAGATTACAGGCTTGTACTGCTTCACGTCTTCTCCAGAAAAGCCATCTTCATGGATGATCCTTGGTGGGGAGAAAACAAAAGGCTTGGTTAAGGTGGAAGAAGAGAGAGCTTCATCAAAAATAAAATGGTTTTCCTGGGTGTCTTATATGGACGCCATGCAGAAACAGCCCCTCTGGTGCATACGGGGGTTCATAAATAAAATTATTTCATTACGAAGCGGCTAAGGGATGTGTGTGAATGTCCTGACTTTGGTAACACCCTCCTCCTGCTCCACCTCGTGCTCTACAGCAGAGGTCCCCAACCTTTTGGGCACCAGGGACCGGTTCCGTGGAGAGAGGTTTTTTCCACGGACCGGAGGGCGCGTGGTTTCGTGTACTGCCTGCATCCCATGGATGGGGCTTTGCTTGTTTGCGCGGACCGGTTGCTGGCATCCCGCAGCCTGGTGCCGATCCACAGACTGGGGGTTGGGGAGCCCTGCTCTACAGCTTCTCTTGCTTCTCTTGAAGCCAAGGAAGATACCAGAAGGGAAGATCTCCAGTGGGTATTTTTGAAAAAAAAATAAAAGAAGTAGGAACCGCCACACACATTGCAGAGTGATTCAAAGAAGTCCAGCAGAAAACACAAATGCTACAGTTGCCCCATCCACCATTTGCAATGATCCACTGGGGGGAAAATTCAGAAGCAACCCTTGAGCCCTCGTCACCCAAAGAGGTCGGTGGTTCCCTTTTAGTCAGGTTGTTTATTTATTTACAGGACGTATATGGCTCCCTAGGAGCATGGCGACTTGGGTGGGTGGAACACTGGGCAGGAGGTGAGCAAGCCCACGTTGAGACCGAGAGCTGCTGTAGGGCGGGGTTGAGCTCCCATCCTTCACTCCAGCTTCTGCTGGGGACATGAATGGAGCCCCCAATTGGGCATCCCCAGGGCGACGGTGACACCACCAGCTAATCCTTTCAACCCGGAAGCACTGCCTATCTCATGAACAATAACTCTGGTACATCGTAGGATTCGGGCTAGCTCCATCAGAGCAACCTTCTCTAAGACACGTGCCAACTGCAGACCCCCAATTTCTCAACCATCGGGGTTCCCCAGCTGGCTGCAGAAACATCTGCACTGCCCTCATTAGGGACGCTCTCCCCTGGACATTCGGAAAGGCCAACTGTGGAGAAAGTGGGGAGGGACAATTATGCCCCATCTCTGCTCTTTCTTGCTGTGTTGTTTATCTCTCTTTCTCCTGCTTCTCCTTGCCTCCTAAGGGCTTCTGCTCCTCCTCTGCCCAACCCTTAGGGGAAATTAGCAGCTAAAGGAGAGAGGTAATAAGCATCGATAAACAATCAGTGGGCTTCAAATCCCAGGAAATTTTTGCCAACTTTTCTCCAGAGGATTTCAGAGAATTCATAACAGTGGAAGATGGACAGAAAGCAGAGTTGGCATCAAAGGCGCCCAATATAGAAGTAAAAACAAAGGCTCAGAGCTCTTGGTTAGGAATTCCTTGGAAAAAATGCCCATAAATGATTAAGAGGTGTTATCTCTCCCCTTTGGTACGTAAAACTTGGGGGGGGGGCAGGTGCCTCTTCAGGCAGCTGTAGACAATAATCCATGTGTAATAATGATAAAAAAATTAAGCCCGGCTGAACTCTCAAGAGATTTCACATTTGGTGAGATTTTGGCAACCTCACCTCTCGGCTGTCATGTGATAACCCTGGAACCTCCTGAGATCCGGTGATAGCCTGAGATTTGAGTAATTAAATATTAAAATATATTTTTCACGGAACATCAGAACACACGTTGGGGTTCCGTAATGGACTGGTAGAAACACACAGGCTTGGCCACGCGAGGTTTGCAGGGAGGGTCCAAAAAGGATGGTGCTTGCAGTTGGCTGATTGAAACTGCACCTCTTTTTAGGTGGCTTGCATGAATAGCCATGCTTAGCCGCAAGATGAGTTACTAGGAACAAAAAAAAGGGAGGGGGGGAAGAAAGGGAGAAAACAGAGGAAGAGGAAGGAAGGAGATAGGAGGAAGGAGGAGGAGGTGGAAAGGAAGGAAAGGAAGGAAAAGAAGGGAGATGAGAAGAAGGAGGAAGGAAGGAAGGAAGGAAGGAANGAAAGAAAGAAAGAAAGAAAGAAAGAAAGAAAGAAGGAAGGAAGGAAGGAAGGAAATAAAGAAGGAAGAAAAAGAAGAAGGAAATGGGAAGAAAAAGGAAGAAA
Source organism: Protobothrops mucrosquamatus (assembly GCF_001527695.2). NCBI lineage: Eukaryota > Metazoa > Chordata > Lepidosauria > Squamata > Viperidae > Protobothrops > Protobothrops mucrosquamatus. Next base: position 224,365 of record NW_015388678.1, on the reverse strand, counting down.
GAAGATGGGAAGAAGAAGAAGAAGAAGAAGAAGAAGAAGAAGAAGAAGAAGAAGAAGAAGAAGAAGAAGAAGAAGAAGAAGAAGAAGAAGAAGAAGAAGAGGAGGAGGAGGAGGAGGAGGAGGAGGAGGAGGAGGAGGAGGAGGAGGAGGAAAGGAAGGAAGGAAGGAAGGAAGGAAGGAAGGAAGGAAGGAAGGAAGGAAGGAAGGAAGGAAGGAAGGAAAAAAGGAAATCTTACAGTTGTTCCAGAAAGGAATTTTTTAAAGGCAAAAGCCCTTTGGACTTTCACTGATCTATTTAAGTGTGCTATGGGAATCCAGCTATGAATTCAGCATGGTTTCTTGCTAGCGAGAGGAATAAGACTGCCAATGACGCAATTCTCTCTTAGCCGTGAGCAGATTGTCATACACTGTAACAGCTTTGGATGTCAATAGACCTATTTATTATTAGCAGGACCTTGTCCAGAAAAGATCTCAAATGTATGATTCCAAAAAACACGGCTATCCAATTTCTAGTCCTCGGACACCAAGCTCTGCAAGAAATGTACATTTTGAAGTGGCCATTCTGTTGGATATATGGAAGAAAGACACATTTTTATTACTCACAAATTCTGGAGAAAATTTTTGATTTTTAGAAAAGCAGAGAAATGCCCCTTTGGGTTTTCTGAACTGTCTTAAAATGCTTCTATTCTTCATGCAGATATCATGATGAAATTGTTGACTTACTCACTTCCTTCCTTCCTTCCTTCCTTCCTTCCTCCCTCCCTCCCTCCCTCCCTCCCTCCCTCCCTTCCTTGTAAGCAGGGTACTCAATAATATGGTTTGATTAATTTGTTTTATCAGTTATTCAGTTCTGTATGCATTGTGTTTACATCAATTTGCACTTTAAAAAAGTAATTCAGTTCTGCATTAGATATAACCTGTATGTGTGTGTGTGTGTGTGTGTGTGTTTAGAATGCACAAATGCACACACTTCTAACAGGCTTTTTGCTGCGTATGTTTGCCATCCAAATCACTTCTTCCAATTCTTCAGCCCAATTTTTAATTTCCCGTGTGACGTCTGAGTGAAGGCGGGAAGCATTGGGCAGAGCTAATTAACTCGGGGGTATTTACAAAACCCAAAGGGCAAAGATGCCCTTTCTACTCTCATGCCAACCTTGCAAAAATGAGAAAAAAAACATGGTGCTGAGCAGAAAATTTGTGATTGTCCCTTGCAATAAACCAGGCAAACACATGTGTGTTCCTTTTTACGGCTTGCAAACACCCTAGGAGGGTCCAGCCAAGAAGTTTGCTTTGGCCTGGGGGCAAATTGTGTTGCTAAATCGCACTTCAGCTTCTTCTGCCTTATTTTCCATTTTGTTTTAAAATGAAACAAAACAACAACAAAAAAAGCCACCGGATTTGGTCAGGTGAAGTCAGTAGTAACAGCCAGTGGGAATTGATCGGCAATTCTCATTTAGAGGAGTAAACAGATGGATTGCAGGAGGCAATCACACGCTGGTACAAACACAAGGTGGTGTCTGGGCCTGCAACCGTTCCAGGGGGAATGAAGCAAAACAAATCAATGCTCAGGCTTTGGGGAGAGGAGAAGGAGGAGGAGACAGGGGCACCAAGGTCTGTGAGGTTTGACCACGAAGTTAAGGTACGTGGGGTCCTTGGTGCTCTCTGAGCTTGGTGGTTTTTTTGAAGATGCTTCATTACCAAACTGGGTACCATGATCAGTGCTAGAATGGAGAGGAGGAGGAGGAGGAGGAGGAGGAGGAGGAGGAGAGTGTGGGTTCCTTGGTGCTCTCTTGGTGGTTTTCTTGCAGACGTTTCATTACCAAACTAGGTGACATCATCAGAGTTCACCCTGAGCTCCAAATATTCTCTTCTATCAGTGTTAAGATTTACTTGACAACGTTCCCTTTCAATGAGTCTGCCATTTCCCTGGTTGGTCCCTTCCAGCTCCCATCATCCCCACTTCCTCTGTCACTTTGGAAGGAAACTGATCAACAGATCTCACTTCTCTTGGAGGCACCAAGGTTATTGAACAGGGTTTCAGATCTAAGTCTCCAACTGTAGAAACAAAGATCTAATTTCCTGGATCTTCTGGCTTCTTCTCTTACTGAGCTCTTCCCTTTTCCTTTCTCCCTTTTCCTCCCCCTTTGTTTATTTATATGTTTATTTATTTGATGATGGACAAGTCTCTGCAGTCTTCTTGGGAAGGTATTTTTGGAAGTGGTTTGCCATCGTCTTCATCACAATCTCTTTCTTTCCCAGCGTCATGAATGAAAGTGCCAGGGTGGTGTGGTGGTTAAGATTAAGGTGGTGGTTAAGGCACCAAGCTAGAAACCAGGAGACCGTGAGTTCTAGCCCTACTTTAGGCCCCAAGCCAGCTGGATGACCTTGGCCCGGTCCCTCTCTCTCAGCTCTGGAAAGCAAACAGTGTCAACCCATTTCTTAAAAACCTTGTCAAGAAAACGTCAAGGACTTGCCCTGGCAGTCTCCAGGACTCAACCCTTCCTTGAAGACACCAAACAAACAAAGATATACGGTATATTGAATCATTTTCGCTTTCCATTGCATGAAAAAAAAAAAGCCCAGAAATAATGTTTGGAGAAGCTCTAAGAGCCTTACTCAAGACTTTTATAGATGGTAAGTCTTAGACTGCACAGTTGCTGCTATCAAATCTATGAGACCATTCCCTGATGGGAGTAATGTGTGAATTTATCTATTGCTTCAACTGCAAAGCCATTCCAGATGGTAGCCCTTTTATTTAATATCTTAGAGCCTGGAGGGATAGCTGGATTGCAGTGATACGATCTCTCGACCTGTGAGGACAAATAAATGATTTTGTAAGGGAGCAAGGTGATAACGAGGCATTCAGGCTGTGACATATTACACTATCGGGGATTTGGGAAAAGAGGAAAATCATAAACCAAAGGTTGCTATACTTCTCTCGTTTTTTGGGATCAAACTCTCTCTCCACCATCATTGTTTCCACCTCAACCCCTTCCCAGCTGCCTTGAGCCTCTGCAACGCCATATGTCAGGTGATGCTGCCTCAAGGTGACCCAGCTGGGAAAAGAAGGCAGCTGCATACCAACCTATTCTTGAAGTGACCGTTTTGAAAACATCTTGCTTGAACCTGTTCATGGTGTGTGCGTGTGTGTCAGTGGTGGGAGGCAGTGAAGGGAGAGAAAAGTTGAACTTGGGGATTTTGGCATGCGATTCTCAGTTCTGGCTATGCATTACTGTGATACACTTAACTTCTAATAAAATTATACCTCTGTCAGCAAATGGAGCCAAAGATCATTTCTGTTTAGAGGTTGAAGTGGTGGCAGGTCTGACAGCCATGCAATATTCATTAATATTCTGCCTAATCAGGCTGCAGAAAGAGGAACAGTCACATTATATTGACATGAGTCCAATATCTAATCTTCCAATAACTAAGGGGCTGCCACAAAGAAGAGGGGGTCAACCTCTTCTCCAAAGCAGAAGAAGGTAGGACAAGAAACAAGGGATGGAAACTAATCAAGGAGAGAAGCAACCTGGAACTAAGGAGAAACTTCCTAACAGTGAGGACAATTAACCAGAGGAACAGAAGTTGTGGGTGCTCCATCACTGGAGGTTTTAAAGAAGAGATTGGACAACCATTTGTCTGAAATGGTATAGGGTCTCCTGCCTGAGCAGAGGGTTGGACTAGAACAAAGGTCCCCAACTTTTCTTGGTTGGCAGCCTGAAAGGATCGGGAAGGACAGGCACCTGTACGTGAACGGGGCCATGAGCTGGCACGTGACACAAATGGGGCCGTGACGCATGCGTGATGCTTGCGGTGACGCTAGCGTCTGGAGCAACCCTTGGGGCGATGCTAGCGTGAGTGTGGGGGTGAGCGTGCAGGCACCTGCCCTTCCCTTTCCTTCCAATCCCTCATGTGGCCCAGTGGCCAACAGGCCACGGACTGGTTTGTGGGCCACAGCCCACAGGTTGTGGACTTCTGGACTAGGTCCCTTCCAACTCTGTTACTCCGAGTCAAAATTTCTGGAAGGCTTGTGTAGCCGGCCTCAAAGAGAGCAGGAAATTGGAGAAAGGAGATGCCAAACACCAGGGGAAACCTGAAGGTCTTATCAGATTTGAAAGCTGATCAGATCAAGGTGGGGAATGATGCCTTCAAAGCAAGCAAATATTAAAATACAGACAGCGGTTCCAGCCATGCCTCACATGGATGTGGAAAGGGTTGCTGTCATGAGAGAAATCAAAGGTCCTGATGTGCTCATTTGCATTCACGGTGTGCATGGCCAGACTGCCACAAGTGTTAAGAGCAGCCAGTACCAGTCTCTGCTTATTATTAGCTAATGGAGTAGAATATCTGAAGACTGGGGTGGGGGAAGACCCAGCTGGATCCTATTGTCTCTCAATACGCATTTTCCAAAAGGGAAACAAAGGAAGACCACATTCATTTGAGCAAGCAATGTTCTGATCAGAGAGTCTTTGTTAATGACTGGGCTATAAATGGCAAAAAGGGACCAGCTGCCTCTTCCAAAGCTCATAGGGTTGATCCCCTAAAAAGGTGGAAGGGATTCGGATAAATCAAGAACTAATAAAATTTGTTATAAAAAAAAAAGAAGAGACTGGGCAGCCACTTGTCTGGAATAGTACAGGGTTTCTGCTTGAGCAGGAGGGTTGGTGGACTAGAAGATCTCCAAGGTGCCTTCCAATTCTGTTGGTCTGTTCTGTTGACTTTGCTGAATAACCAAGCAATTGCTTTGATTCTGCCCACCATCCTATTAGCAGCCTTTGGTTCACCAGAGGCCAGAGGAGAAAGCTAATTCAGGATGGGTTGCAACCAAGGAGATCTGTGGCAACCTTTGCTAACTTTTCATGCTCTCCAAAGATGTAACAGTGATGTAAACAGTGGGAGTACCACACCAACATATTTGGAGGGCCACAAGTTGGAGAAAGCTAGCTTTTAATATTATGAGTTGAGAACACCCAAAAAGCTCTGAACCTGTTTAAAAGCTAGAAGCCCATCATTCTGACTCCACAATGCAAAATTCCCCATCCCAAAATGTTGGATATGATGAGGTTCAGCATGAATCCAGAACTTCATTTGCAACACACATTAATTATGAGTTGTGGGGACAGCAACTCACAATCGTGTCCTTTCCTGATGATGGACATATAAGGAACCGATGCATATGGAAGCCCATATACGCAATTACTTTTCAATTTCTGACAGAAGTTGTGTGGACTGATCGTGAACCAGCCATTAAATGAGAACAGCAACTCACAACAAAATACAAACATCGGTTAACCAAGCCTTCTTCTGATTTTGACCGAGGACGCCATCCAGTAGATGTTCTCCAACTGAGTGTCAGTTGGAGAATGAAATACAGGAAATTTTCTTGGCACTATTACAGATGTGGTTTCCTACTGCCATCTGTCAGGATGTTATTTTTTACTTCCTAATCTAGCTTAGAAGTCTGGTATTTTCAGCAGTGTTTCATGCAAGTACAAATCAGATTTAGCTACACTTATTTCTGGAGATCAGTCAATATTGGTTTGGTGCTGCCACCTAGCTTGGCTTGGAGTGTCCCTAAAGTAAATTAATGCATGACTAGTGTGTCTAGTTTAATGAAAAGAAGGACTAGGGGTGACATTACAGCAGTCTTCCAATAACTGAGGGGCTAAAAGAGAAGGTGGGGTCAACGTATTCTCCAAAGCACCTGAAGGCAGGACAAGAAACAATGGATGGAAACTAATCAAGGAGAGAAGCAACCTAGAACTAAGGAGAACGTTCCTGAGAGTTAGAACAATCCATCAGTGGAACGGCTTGTCTCCAGAAATTGTGGACGCTCCATCCCTGGAGGTTTTTAAGAAGAGACTGGACAGCCATTTGTCTGGAATGGTTTAGGGTCTCCTGCTTGAGGGGGTTGGAGTAGAAGACATCCAGGATCCCTTCCAGCTCTGTTATTCTGTTAAACATGAGCTATGTAGCACTCGAGGTCTTTGTAACTACTCGCTTTATACAGGTTGTAGCATCAGAAGCTCTTTCATTTTCTTGGTTACATTTCTTCCAACAACCATATTCCCTGGGGAGGAAATGGGAACTGAAAGATAAGCTATCTGGAGGTCTGCAGATCGGGAGACGTTCACTGTAGACCTTCAAAGAAGAAGACAAGGTGGCCTCACGTATCTACCAGCGTATCCTATTTACCACCAGTCATTTTGTGTTACATCAGGTTTCTGATGCAACGTCAGCAACAATCAAAGCTGTTTTGAACACCAAGCAGCCTCGTCTGTTTTTCTCTTAGAATATCCTCTGAACTCATCAGAATCTTCCGTTCTCAGGTGGTGGAGAGAATTCTTCATCCAGGAAAAAAAAAAGGGACAGGGTCTGCATGCCAAACAACCACTTAGCACAGGGGTCCCCAACCCCTGGTTCGCCACGGCATGCCAGAAACCGGGTCGCATAAACAAGCGAAGCTCCACCCACGCAATGCAGGCAGCACACGAAACCACGCCCCCACCAGTCCACGGGAAAAAACTCCACGGAACCGGTCCCTGGTGCCCAAAAGGTTGGGGGGTGTAGGGGCGCTGACTTAGCAAACACTGAATTAATGTTTGGATTGGTTTGCATTGTTTATGCTGCTCTCGTGGTTCCGATTAGTGGTTCAAAATTTTATTAGTTTTTTTCAAAGCATAAAATTAAAAAATATATATAAAGAAAAATGAAAACAAAGCTTTTATCAGAGATGATTTTATATAGCATAATAGCAAAACTGCAAACACAAGCTATTTTGGATGAATTAAATAGAAAAGAAGAATCAAAGAAATTTCCAGAGAAGATAAGTATTTCTGAACAAATTAAGCTTTTATAACAACAGTTATCTGTGTTAACAATAAGAGAAATGGAAATAAAAATGATCTATGTGAGGCCAAAACCCTTTTGTGTTTGCAAACAAACCAGAGAAATGGTTGGCATATAAATTACAAAAGGAGAAAAAAAAGAAAGAAAATATTAATACTATATAACAAAGCGACGTTATGAATGGATAGTATGGCTGTGCAAAAAGCATTTAATTAATATTCCAACTTATACAAAGGAAATGACATCTCTATGGAGAAAATAGATGAACACCTAAAGAAACAAAATTTACTCAGGATTATACAGGAACAGGAATAGATTATGAATAGACCTAAAACAATGAGGTGCTATAAATAAGGTATTTCTGAAGCTATAAAAAGGATTTAACTAGAAGTGCCTGAACTAGACATATTACCAGATTCTTATTATAAATATTTTGAGGATGAACTTTGACATCCTTTACAAAATAGGATGAATTCTATTTTACAGGGAAGAAAGACACCATACAGTTGGATAGGGGCCACTGATAGATAGATAGATAGATAGATAGATAGATAGATAGATAGATAGATAGATAGATAGATAGATAGATAGATAGATAGATAGATAGATAGATAGATAGATAGATAGATAGATAAACCTTTATTGCCATTTTTTACTGTGGGCACAACGGCACACATAAAAAATGAATTTTAGTTGCTTGCTCTCAAAGTGTACACATACATAACACACATTTAAACATACTATATACAACATATGTATAGACCTACACCCTTACATATAAGTAACATATAAATATTAATCACTGTCCATCTTGAATACATAATGGAAGGAGGAAGTTTTAGAGTTCACAAGGTTAATACTGTATGGAACAAAATTGTGACTGAATCTGGATGTTCTGCTACAGATACCACTAATAGTGGTATTACTATTAGTATTAGTAGTACTAATAGCTAAAGAGGGATGAGATTTGCCTTTAATAAAGAACTATGGGCAAATATCATTATTAAACAATGACTACAAGTTGTTTACAATGATTCTGGCTGATTGACTATTATTTTGCAAGAATGTGGGTATTTGTAGTAGAAGGACAGACAGAGCCTGGGGACGGAGGGAAGAGAGGAATCAGCCTGGAGTATTACATTGCCACAAGCGATTTATATCAAACTCCTCTTGAATTTCATTGACTCTTATCTAGCAACAATTTAGTGCTGACAAGAGTCTTATGTATAGGCACGAACAATAAATCAGTTTCACTGGAACTTGTACTGTGGTCCTAATTCTTCACACCTGACCTTATTTGACAAAAATGTGGGGGGGGGGAAATGGGAATTTGGTACATTAGCAGGTTTTCAGATCAACAAACAAAAGATGTTAACAAAGACACGAAGATAGAAGATCAGAACTGATGAGTAAAACAGATTTTTTGAAAAGCCAGCAAAATATCTGGATATCACTATGAGAAATATGAATTGTATCTCATTTCAAAACAACTATGTTAAGGCATGGAATGAAGGTTTTTTTTTTTAAAAAAAAAACATGTTAAGATGGGAGAAACTACAAATACTACTGCTGGGAGATAAAAAGTCCAGCCCAGAATGATGTGTTTGTTCTGGACAACACCTGTTTTGACAACCGATGCTCCATTTAAAGAGTGGCAAAAGGATATATTTATATTTATGCAAGTGGGGGAAAACAATGAATTAAATATAAAACTTTACAAGATACAAAGGAAAGAGAAGGGTTGGGTTTACCTGATTTGAAATTGTGTTTTGCAGCTTGCTGTTTGGTTTGGATGAAAGAGAGAGTAATGCTGGGAGATAGAAGGGCATGACCTGACATTTGGGTGGCATGGATATTTGTGGTACGATAAAGTCAAGATTAATGTGGATTTTAAAGACCATTATGTTAGACGTGCTATATTGAGACTATGGAATAGATACAAATCAGGTTGTGCCCCAAAACATCTCTGTGGCTCTTAGCCGAAGAAACATTTTATTTTCAACTTATATACAACTTTTTTTGTATATCCTTTAGGAAATCCTTATCTGGGTCATTCTCTTGGCTTGTCATTTGTGTCTCTGCTTTAGCTGCTTTCTCTGCCTTATAATCCACCCTTTTTGCATTATCCAGCATTTCTGCTTCTAATATTTCTGCATCAGGCAAAATTTGTTTCACATCTGTCATTCCTTCATTAACATGCTGGGAAAGATAGAAGGAAAAAGGGGAAGAAGATGGCCAGAGTTGGATTCAATCCAGAGATGGATTCAGTTACAGTGGCAATGAGTGGATCATTGGAGGACTTGAAAGAACAGGTTAGGGACTATTCACCATGGAGATAATCTATCTAGCTGGCTGCTAGGAGTTGAAAACAACTTCATGGCACACAATTCATCCATTTGTTGAGAAGAATAAATAAGTGGTTTGCGATTGTCTTCTCCCTTTCCTCCTTGCCCCCAACTTCTCAGTCTAGGCCTTAGTTCTGCCTGACTTCCTTAACAACTCCCCCCTATTCAAACATTAACCAAATCTCACCCTGTTTAGCTTTTTGAGATAAGCCAAGGTCAGGCAAGTGCTCTCACCAAGTGTCCACCGAGATAGAATTGAGCAAATTCACCTAGTATGACAATTTGCCTTTTTCAGCAGAAATTGGTCACGGGGTCTGCCCTTGGAATGATCCCCTTCTCAGTGACAATCAATGGGGATATTTTCTTGCAGTGATGGATCTTTGTCCCTCCAACATAGTAAATATAAACAAAACTCTTCTCTTTAGTTATAGGAAGACTTCCGTAAAGGAATTGGTGTGGGAAAATTTAGGGACTAAGTGTCCTATCTGAAGTGCAATTGCTACATTTTTTTTTACCAGTGAGGAAACCTCCCAGTTATTAACCTTGAGAATTGCATATGAAAAACATCGCTTTTTAAAGTCAATCTCTCTGTTTAATCCGTTCAATAAGGGCCTGAGCCCTTGAAAGTACAAACCGCGTAAAAAATAGGATCATAGTTGGGACTGAAAGGAAAAAGGTAATTCAGAGCATTGTATATGTGACTGTTGAAATTCTCTAAACCAAATGCATGTTTTCTCAGGATTGCACTGTATTGTACAATAGAGACAGTTTGGGCTAGTCATGAAGGCTGGAAACCAGGAGACTGGGAATTCCAGTCCCACTTTAGGCATGAAAGCTGCAGGAGACAGTAAATTCTAGTCCCCCCTTAGGCTTGAAAGCCTGATGGAGGATTTTGGGCCAATCACCAGGAGATGGTGAGTTCTAGTCCTGCATTTATGCATGAAAGCCAGCCGGATGATTTTGGGTCAATCACTTTCCTTCAACTCAGTTCATCTCAGAGAGTTGTTGTTGCAGGGAAAATACAAGGAGGAAGGATTATTAGGGATGTTTGCTGCCTTGAATGATTTATAAAAATAATAATGGCAGGATTTTAAAAATCTGAAGTCAAATAAATTGCACCACGACTGCATGAATCCAGGATCTAAAAACAGCTGCTTCGAGGAATTGCTGAAAGCTACCACTGGAGTATCTTCATGCAATTTGAAATCCCCTTTTCCTTTCAAGTATGAATCACTGCATGAACTTACTAAAATATGGGTCTGCCCTGGCCTTCTAAGAGGAAGAGGTCTTGGACTAACGTTGAACTTTTATAAATTGCCCTTGACAAATATCTTCAAAAAGATCAGGAGGACTCTTCTAGACTCTGCCGGTCAGGGATTAAGCCTGAGCTAATCGCCACTCAAATAACTTTTTCACATGCTACTCAACTTCATTGCTTTAGCCTCCATGATATTAAGAAGGAGGGTGGAAGAACATCTCCACCTTGAAGTGAATAGGTCCATGTGAAGTTCAAGTTTCAACCATGTCTCCGGACCACAGACAGGTAGTCCTTGACTTACAACAGTTCAGTTAGGGACCGTTCAAAGTTATACAATGACATTGAAAAAAGTGACTGATGACTGTTTTTCAAAGTTATGACAGTTGCAGCATCCCCGTGGTCCCATGATCAAAATTCAGATGCTTGGCAACCATCTCATATTTATGACGGTCGCAGTGATCCTTTTTTGCGTACTTCCAACAAACCAATTTCATGGGGAAGCCAAATTTATTTAATAACCGTGTTACTAACTTAACAACTGCAGTGATTCACTTACCAACTGTGGCAAGAAAGGTCGTAGAATGGGGCAAAACGTACTTAACAAACCCCTCACTTAGCAACAGAAATGTTGGGCTCAGTTGTGATTGTGAGTTGAGGACAACTTGCACTTTCAGGTTACCCTTTCTGTAACATTCCACACTCTGACCTCGTAATTCCCCCCGTTTTTTTTTAAGACTTGATAGATCAAAGCAGGATTGTATCACACTCTTGCTATAATCCTCTCTCAGAGTGCCCAAAGGAAGTCACATTTTTAAGGATTGCCATTATATTGTGCCCAAACCTATTTGAACAAGCATAACCTATGTGAGAGAGGCAGTAGTGGTGTAGTGGTGAAGACTACTACAAGCTAGAAACTGGGAGACCCTGAATTCTAGTCCTACCTTAGGCACAAAATCAGCTGGGTGACCTTGGGCCAATCCCCGTCTCTCAGTCCAAGGAAGGAAGCAATGACAAATCACTTTTGAAAAACCTTGCCCAGAAAACTGCAGAGACTTGAGAATTGGACTCAATTGAAAGGATTAAAAATGAATCCTATGTTATTGCTGATTCACACGTGATGCTGTTTCCTTTGGATTACTCCTTCTTTTAATATGCTGTATGTGTCTTCTTCTTTTTTCCCCCCACCTGTTGTACTTTTTTAACTTGCGTTTTCTTTCTATACCCATTGATTTTTGTGCAAAATGAAGAGCAGTCGAAGAGCAAGTGGGTCTTTATGGAACTGTCCAAGGTCCTGTAGAGTCCACCTGCTTGAATACTATTGATCCTTAGGTATTCATTCATGTGGATGTTCTTGGTCAAGACTCAGGATTCTATTTAGAAATGGAACTTAGCAGGGACGAATTTGGAAATCCTGCTGCTATGGATACGTTGAAAATCTATATATAGATTAATACCAGCTGGAGCCAAATCCAGTTAATGTTCCTTATAGATGTATAAAGAAAGCGTTCCTTATAGATGTATACAGAGAGTTCCAAGAAATTCCAGAAACTTCCAGTTGTTGTTTAGACTATCTTGACTTGACTATTCAAGAGACTGTACAGGAGTAAATGTTCTAGATCAGGAAATGATTCTGGGCCTATCACAAATCACCCAGACAGGGACAAAATCAGATATGCAAGACCTACACAAATTTCAGCAACAGATCTTTAATGTTGGCCAGCTCTTAAAATTGATGAGAGGGTCACAAATATGAGGGCCAATTGTAAATCCCTTTCTTCAATGCCGTTGGAACTTTGAACGGTCACCAAATGAAAGGATTACCTCTACATGCTCCAATGCATCCCAAGTTGGAGTTGCTACCTGCACCCCTGATTTTTTTTGTCTTCTTTGTAGCCCTTGGCATTTCACCTGACTCACAAGTGCTCTCAGCATAGTTTTATGCATTTTCAAACAAGCAAGACAGCAAAACTCCTTAATAACAGAATGGCAGAATTGAAAGGCAGAGAACTGTTGCTGAGGGAGGCCTTGTGTCTTCTGTTCATCCAGTTTGTTTTATACTTGAGGAGGTCAGGAAACAATATCTCGAGGTGCTTTCCGTGCGATTTGAAAATTCTGCAGCAATAACAGAATCTATTTTCAAATCGTCTCCTTTTCTCCTTCATTCTCATCTCACTTTGATGCACAGCCTACAAAGGCACTAGGAGAGACATAGGTTAACCCATCTGATCTTTTCTTTACTGTGAACAAATAAATAAATAAAAGGCAGTATTGCACACAACCTTTAATATTTGTAAAAAATTAGTTCTCCTCTCTCTCTCTCTCTCTCTCTCTCTCTCTCTCTCTCTCTCTCTCTCTCTCTCTCTCTCCTTAAGTAATACAAAGTAGAAAAAAATCTTTGACGAAAACATGGAGGAAAAACATTGCTCAGTCTCATGGGTGTCTGTAGAGCACCCCGAAACATCAAGACGGCAGCCATAAGTGCAATCAAAGCTCCACCCCTTTTTCATGCATAGAACACATGGAAAAAAGACGCGGGAACTTGAAGTCTTGGGGGGGGGGGGAAGAAACTGGCAACTTCATGATAACCAAACACTCAACTTATAAAATGAAAAGGAGCTTTCCTCCAAAACACTTATTAGCATTTTTTTTTGCTTCCTTGAAATCACCAAAAATAGATTTTTACAGCATTCTAGGCCAGGCTAAAATGGGGTTGATTGGTTTGTGGGTCAAAGAATGGTGGGAATTCAGCCACAAGGTCATTGTGCTAAGGTGTGATTTATGTGTTTAGGAAGAGCATATTATGCAAACATTGAATCTGTAGTAGTCACTAAAAATATGTATATAGCACATCCACTATATCAGTGTTTCTCAACCTTGACAATTTTAAGGCATGTGGACTTCAACTCCCAGAATTCCACAGCCAGCATTGCTGGCTGTGGAATTCTGGGAGTTGAAGTCCACATGCCTTAAAATTGTCAAGGTTGAGAAACACTGCACTATATCAGGTTATAAAAAATAAAATCAAATAATGAAATAAGCAGGAGAAGTTACAAATATACCCTTACTAGAAATTGTATTTGCAAGCCACATAATGTATAAATTTCTGCCTCAAAACAGCTGCAAACCAGGAAGCCCTGGCCAAGAAAAATAATTTGCATGGCCTTTTCTATGCTGGCCCCAATGTGCTAAAATCCTGGAGAACTGGAGAAAATAATGTTGTTATTATTATAAGGTTGGCTAGATATCAGGACCTAGAAAATTCTCCATTCCTGCTCTAAACTTTTAATGACAACCTACTTATTTATGATATTTCTCTGCGCCAAGAGTTAACCAACCATTCCCCCACAGCTATCACTACTCATTTTCCCCAACCAATAAATCAGGCGTGATGGGAATTCTTTTCCTACTTCCCTTGTAAAGGCTGAGCGGTTTGTCAGAGTTTGCTGGAGTTCATCACAACAAACCGGATTGGATATATCAGAGATTTTTTTTTTTTAAATATATTTTTTCAAAGCCGCTTTGAAAGCAAAAACCTGGCTTCAAAGGCTGGATGTTGTTATTTTGAATGAATTTCAGGACATGAAAGAAGTAATTGGGAGACAATGTACCTCCGGTCTGTTTGCACGCTACAAGGGTCCCTGAGAAGCAGATGAGTCGAAACAAGATGTAATCTGGGATCCTTGACACGCTATTTCATCATTGAATTCATATCCTGGCCTTTATGTTCTGGATATGCAAAAAAATAAGCCTGGTTCAAAGATCACTGCTAGCAATTTACGGAGAACAATGCAAGAGAGCTAAAGAGGGAATGGAATGAATTCGTAGAAGAAATTCAAGATATTTCAGGGAGTCCTTAACTAACTCCCTCAACTGAGCCTTCAATTTCTTTTGTCCCCTTTTGTACAATCTTCCTTGCCACTGTTGTTAACTGAATCACTGCACTTCTGAAGTTAGTGACACCGTTGTTAAGTGGATCCGGCTTCCCCAGTGGCTACAGGGAGTCCTCGACTTACAACAGTTCAATTAGCGACCGTTCAAAATTACAACGGCACTGGAAAAGCGACTTATGACCATTTTTCACACTTACGACCGTTGAGCATTCCCCCAGGGTCACATGATCCAAAATGGCAACTGACTGCTTGGTAACTGACTCCTATTTACAACGGTTACAGTGTCCTGGGGTCATGCGATCCCCTTTCGCAACTTCCTGAACAGCGAAGTCGGCGGGGGAAATCAGATTCACGCAACTTAACAACGGCTGTTTCGCTAACTTAACAAACGGCTGCGATTCACTTAACTAGCGTGGCGAGAAATGTCGTAAAACGGGGCAAAGCTCACTTAACAGACATTTCATGCAGCAACATTGCGGTCACGTCGGGGACTGCCTGCACCCGTACATCAAATCTTGTTAAGCCCATAGCATTGTTCAGCCTTCCCTGATTCAAATCCAACACAAGGTAGAGTTTTAACCTCTAATTCTACAAGCCAAAGTGAGGTATGTGGGCAGACAGGCTATCTGTGCCTAAATTCTGCATCCCAGCTATTCCTGCTCTGGCTGAGGGTACCACCGTGGGCCCAATCCTCCAGCATCCTCTTTCTGCTTCAAAATGGGTCACCGTTAGAGGCATCAGATCATCCGCAGCCTGCAGTAAATCTGGGCGAAAGGACTGTTTAGTTTGCATCGGAAGGCAAGCGTTGATGCGTGTCCAGTCTCTTCTTAAAAACTTCCAGCGTTGGAGCATTCACCGCTTCTGGAGGCAGGTTGTTCCACTGGTTGATTGTTCTAACTGTCAGGAAGTTTCTCCTTAGTTCTAGGTTGCTTCTCTTCTTTGGCCTCAATGGACTGAAAGTCAGCAGGATTCTGATGTTGAAGGTCAGATGCCTCTTCCAAAAGAGTCTGCCTCTTCCCCCCACACACACATATACAGAGAGAAGGGGGGGCTTCAACCAAGCCACAGATCATATCTCTCCTTAGGCTGATCGTGAGCGAGGGTGTCTTAGTCTGGATGAGGGATGTTACAGAGCGAAAACAGATCCTTCCAGCGAGAAAGTGCCAACTGACAAAAGGGCTATAAATAATCACTTCCACCCAAGAGGAGTGGCTGTCACAACTGCATGTCGGAGCGCTGCTGTCACACTCAGAAATCAAAATCCGCTCTTCGTTTGCTAACGTTGTCCGTGCCATTCCTCATTTGGAGTGCAATTCATCAGGCCTTTTGGCCCTTGGAAATTCATAGGCAGCAAAGTGGGGGCCTCTTCTTCTCTCTCTCCCCCCCCCCCAGACAATTCCCTCTTCTCCTTGCTGGATGGACAACAAAGCACAGCCAGAGCTTTTGCAAAAGCTCATAATAAACCAGGCTGTTTTCTTGCAGCACGGCCTGCTGCCTGATAAACAGGCTCTGGCCAATGGGAATGCATCGCCATTGGAGAAAGCAGAGAGTGTGTGTGTGGAGGGGGGAGAGCAATTTTCAAATGCCCCCAAGAGTCCTGGAGCTGCATGTATTTCTTACAATTCAAGTTGCATCACGTACCTTCGGAATCTGAGACTTGGACCAGTTCTTTGTTGCCTGGGAGATGATTCTTAGCCTTATTCTTTTATTCTTATTCCCCCCTTCTTATTCCTAATCATGTTTTTATTCCTGTTCGCGGGGTTGCTTGCACAGTCAGCTAGATGTTTTGACTAGCTTTGCCATTTTTTAAAAATCCATCTATGGAGTCCTTCCCAAGGTCCTGGGATAGGTAGAAGTTGTTGTCTGATGGTGTTAGAGGTAACCTTGCAGCATGCAAGCTGTTCCAAGTCAAGCTGGTTTTTTTGCAACTGACCGAGGGTGATTTTGTCAACGCTGATGGTGTTCAAGTGGTGCTCCAGATGTTTTGGGACTGCACCCAAGGTGCCAATTGCTATTGGTACCGTCTTGGCTTTCTTTTGCCACAGTTGCGCTCTCTCTGTTTGCAGGTGTGGGAAGTCAGCCCCCCCCCCCGAGAAGGAAATATTAAAAGGGCAGAAGAATATATTTCCTCAAAGGATCTTAAAGAGGCAGAAAAGCATGCCCAATTTTTCTTAATGGCCCCAGGTCTCCCTCCCCCAAGCAGAAACCAGCTCTGTAGAAATGCAGATAGAGGCCCCAGCTAAAAGATCAAGAAGACAAAGAGACCTAAAATCTACATACCCCACCCAAACTCTAAGACAGGACATAATAGGATTAACACAGAGATACCAAAGGGCACACTCAGACTCAGGTCAAAGTTCATGCCACAGGAAGCAACTCCAAACAAAAGGCTCCAGAGAGTGTAAAAACTCACTCCCCACATGTGCTCAGCCCTTTTTTCCCCTCTCTTTCCTGCCAGAGCCATCTTTCTGTCTGGCTCTCCTCTTCAATAAACTGCAACCTTCTTTCTAAAGCAGTCGCCATGTCGTTTATCCCCGGCTTGGACTGAACCACGATGAAGACTTTTCTTCCAATGCAGGTCTTTGCATTTTGTGATTTCCCACCCAGTTCTTTCTCTTTTTGCAAGGTCACAAAATGGGACAAAACTCACTTGACAACGGACTTGCTTAGCAATGGAAATTTGGGGCTCAATATTGGTCGTAAGTCCAGGACTGTCTGTAATTTTATTGAAAACCCACATTAGCCTGCCCTAGGCATTCCTTAAAGCCACAATAACGTTACAGCAGTGGTGGGATTCAGCCAATTAGCACCACTTCGGCAGAACCGGTAGCTAATTTTTTTGTTGCCCAGGCCCAGAATGGACTTCCAGAAGTGGCATCCATACAGAGAACTGGTTGTTCACATATTTGAACTCCACCACTGGAAGAAGGCATAAGAGAGATTGTAAAAGGAGGGAGGGAGGGGAGGGAGGGAGGGAGGAAGGAAGGAAGGAAGGAAGGAAGGAAGGAAGGAAGGAAGGAAGGAAGGAAGGAAGGAAGGAAGGAAGGAAGAAAGAAAAAGTGGGATGGAGGCAGTGGTGGGATTCAGCTAGTTCGCTCCACTTTGGCAGAACCAGTAGCTAATTTTTTCTTGCCCAGGCCCAGAACGGACTTCCGGAAGCGGCATCCACACAAAGAACCATTTGTTCATCTATTTGAATCCCACCACTGCGTTACAGGCATCATTATATCATTCTATAACTCACATGAATGCTATAATTTGCAGACTGGATCAGTTAATGTTATGGTACCTGTGGTATTCCTTCTCCTCCCCAGAGTGCCGTTGAGCATTAGTGCAAAATGCAGTCTCCCCACGCCATTTTAAGCCCCTGAACATCTTTTTAATCTCCCTTCCTGTCGGTGGAGTTTTCCTGTCTCTTTATGGTAGCTGGCAAGAAACTGTTCCAGGCCAGCATATTTTGGGGAGAGCTGCTTGTCATCCATATCTCTCTAAGCACCTTGAGGTCAGCAATTCTGATTGTGACGGCTTTGAACCAGACAGCTCCAGCTGAGAGGAACATCCAAATGCCTTTTGCGCCGTTGCAAATAGCGCAGAAGAGCCCACCTCATATGGGCACTGAATGGTTGTTTATTCATTTATATCCTTTATATAGTCATTATTCTCACACAACTGACTCTGGGTGGCTTAAAAGGGTCAAAACAAACCCTGTCCTGCCCCCAGCATAACTCCCTGGGCACCCAAGGATCAATGATTAATGATTAAACACCCATATTAGCAGAAGTATTTTAATTGAATTGATTTGTATTTCACCTTTGTTATTTAGACAAATAACTCGAGGGGGTGAACATATCCAACATACCTTCCTCCTCCTGTTTTCTCCACAACCACCCTGTGAGGTGGGTTGGGCTGAGAAAGAATGGCTGGCCCAAGGACACCCAGCTGGCTTTCATGACTAAGGCAGGACTAGAACTCACAGTCTCCTGGCGATTGGCCCAAAGTCACCCAGCTGGCAATCCTACCTAAAGTCCCTAAAGTGGGACTAGAACTCACCATTTCCTGGGTGACTGGCCCAAAGGCACCCAGCTGGCTTTCATGACTAAGGCAGGACTAGAACTCACCAGTCTCCTGGTGACTGGCCCAAAGTCACAGAACCAGCTTTCATGACCAAGGAGGGACTAGAACTCACAGTCTCCCAATTTCTACCCTGGCACCCTAACCATTAGGTCAAACTGGTTCTGTGTATACATTTGAGGTGAGCAACCTGTGTCTTGAAGTCCACACGCAATCCCAAATCCTTTGAGTGGCCCCAGAGCACGCTGGTCAATATATCAGTCTCCTATAATTTTCAGGTGAAAAGCACAAGGAAATCTTAACATCTGCCTAAACATCTGCCCAAGATTCAGTCTCTCTCACTTTCTCATGTTGGCCAGGCCTAAAATAAAACAGCCTAAATCCCACCCCCACTTCTCTAGAAATGAAAGCTAGTGTCCAAGCAAGTGAGAAATTCAACAACTGCAATTAAATAATCCGCCTGAACCGTTTTCTCCCTTTTATGGCTCCTTAAATACAACAAAATGAAAGATTTATACATGTGATGATAACTGTAAATGGCTTTATCCTAAATTAGCCTTTTTGCATAACAAACCCAAAGTTGTTTTGTTTTTTTAACTGATTGATGGCATAGGCAAGGTTTCTGTTTCCAAAAAGACATGCCTTAACTTCTGCAAACACATTATTTTTTTACCCATTTTGCTCCACTTCCTGATTTTTACCTGCCCCTTAAAATACAACTTTAGGTTACTGTAAACTTTAGTTTTTTCCAAAGCACCTGAAGGCGGGACAAGAAGCAATGGATGGAAATTAATCAAGGAGAGAACTAAGCTAGAAATAAGGAGAAGTTTTCTGACAATTAGAACAATTAAGCAGTGGAATGCCTGCTTAAGTTGTGGGTGCTCCAACACGGCTTTTTTTAAGAAAATTGGCCTGAAATATTATAAGGTTTCCTGCTTGAACAAAGGGGTTGGACTAGAAGACCTCCAAAGCCCCTTCCCACTCTGTTATTCTGTTACTTTGCAGCCTAATAAAATATCTTTCCCCCCCTAGAAACAACCTTCACCCCCAATATTACAATTGTCCAATGAATAGGAAACAAAAATAGATTTCAAACAAACCTAAAGGTACACACAGCAAGATGCATTTTTTTTTCTACACAGATTCTGAAAACTAATCAAACTGCTATCATGTCACCCCTCGTCCTCCTTAATGGGCGTGGGTGTTCTGGAGCAAAAACAGAGTAGAAGCATATTCTTTCATTTATTTCAGGCAACTCGGCTGGAAAATGAATCCAAGGAAAGTTCTCATCTGCCAGCGAGGCTGAATCCAGTTTCTCTAAACTGCCTGTTAATCTGACAATTGTCTAAGTACAGAATGGGGGGTGGGGGGTGGGGTGGATCAGGAAAGCTTCCAAGAGTAACAGTTCGCCCAGAGGGGATGTTGTTGAAATGTCCCAGTTGCTTTTGGCAAGTTCAACGCACAAGCATTCGCTTACAAAATAAAGAGGGGGGGGGGAAATCAGGAACCAGGCAGAACCAGGAGATGGACGGAGCACCAGCAAAAAGGAGAATTGCTCCGGCTGCCAAACTCTGCAACATTTTTAACTGTGGTACAAAAATATCTCAGTGCTTCTCAATTCTATACCCCATTTATAGAATTTTCCATTTTCTGCCCAGGTTCTCATTCATATTTTCAACTCAACCTCCCGGCGGACTCTGCTCTTTTTCCTCAATGACTGGCTTTGGAAATGTTCCTTGCTGGAGGAAACACACACACACACACACACACACACACACAGAGGAACAAAAGGTTGCAGTGAGAATATAACCGTAAGGGGGCATGCTCTGACTGAGTTGCAGGGGTTGCTGGGAGGGAACGGGATACCAAGGCCGTACAGGTAGTCCTCGACTTACGGCCACAATTGAGCCCAACCTTTCTGTTGCTAAGTGAGACATTTCTAAGTGAATTTTGCCCCGTTGGACGAATTTACTTGCTGCTAAGTGAATTGTTAAGTGAATAGCGGCAGTCCTTGAGTGGGTTGTTAAGGGAATCCGACTTCTCCATTGACTTTGCTGGTTTAGAAGGTCACAGAACGTGATCCTACAATCCTGGGACACAGCAACGGTCATAAATAGAAACCAGTTGCCAAGCATCTGAATTCTGATCATGTGATCGTGGGGATGCTGCAACGGTCATGTGAAAAACAGACATAAGTCCTTTTTTTCAGGGCCGTTGTAACTTCGAACAGTCACTAAATGAACTGTTGTAAGTCAAGGATCACCTGTAATATTGTAGGAGACCACCAGGCTGATTCTGAGGGGTCAAAAACATCGTAAGTTTAGACTGTGTAAAACCCTGTAAAAAACTATGTCCACCCCACCCTTGAGGTTTGTGGACTCCTATCTGGCATCAATTTGCCAGAGACAGCTAAGAAAATAAGCAAGTGGATCATTGAGGAATCAACCCAGAGTTCTCACTCAAGGCACCAAATGACCAGGCTCAAATTACAAGTAGCCCTCAACTTACGACCACAACTTACGTGGATGGCGCCACGGTCGTAAGTGTGAAGAATGATCGTCACTTTTTTCAGTGCCGTTGTAACTTCAAACGGTCACTAAATGAACTGTTGTTAAGTCGAGGATTACCTGTATCCTACTTAATCAGATTCATTTAATTAATGAATTGATTAACTAAATGAATACATTAATATTAATTAATTAAACGAATAAACCTCAGAGACATGATGCAAAGATCCCGTCTCTGGAGAGGGCTCTGATGCTGGGAAAGGTAGAAGGGAAGAGAGAAAGAGGAGCAGGATCAGCCAGGTGGATGTGATGACACACAGTTGGAAGACCTGGAGGACGAGATTAGGAACTGATCATCATGAGAAGAATCTTCCTATGTGGTCACTAGGAGTTGAAAACGAAGAGAAGGAGGAGGGGGGACATGATAGCAGTGTTCCAATATCTCAGGGGCTGCCACAAAGAAGAGGGAGTCAAGCTATTCTCCAAAGTGCCTGAAGGCAGGACAAGAAGCAACGGGTGGAAACTAACCAAGGAGAGAAGCAACCTAGAAATAAGGAGAAATTTCCTGACAGTGAGAACAATTAACCAGTGGAACAATCTGCCTCCAGAAGTGGTGAATGCTCCAACACTGGAAGTTTTTAAGAAGAGACTGGACAGCCGTTTGTCTGAAATGGTGTAGGGTTCCTGCCTGGGCAGAGGGTTGGACTCGATGACCTCCAAGGTCCCTTCCAACTTTATTATTATTATTATTATTATTATTATTATTATTATTANATTATTCACACTGTTTCAAGTTTTGTAGAGCCACCCACTCATCGCGTCACTCTGCAATGAAGTGCCCACGAAGCTAAGAAACCCAATTAATGGGAGCTTTGAAATAAGCGTTCCCTTTGTCTTGTCTTTCATCTCATCGGAGGTTCTGCAGGCATCTGTCCAGATCTCCACTTCAGCCTCGCTGCAATGGGATGTGGGAACCAACTTGGAAAAGAGGAGGAAGAAGTGAAGCTGAGTAGGGAATGATCAGATAAAAGGGAGCAGAGCCCCACAACAGACTAATCGACAAAGAAAGAAAACTAGGAAGGATCTGCCCTAATTTATCAGGCAGTAAAAACAGACAGTGGAGGATTTGTACTTTCAAACAGGCAAGAGTCTGTTAATGTAGCTTTACAATAAAGTAGAATCAGCTCATTTTATTATGTTACCTGCCTCATCTAATTGGGAGGTTATTACATCAATCAGATGATCTGCAAATATATTGAACTACAGTTCCCCTAATACCTGGCTATTTCAACACACCTGGTGTGTGTGTGTGTGCACGCAGGCAAAGAGAGGAATATGAAGGAGGAAAGGAATCCAACATTTGGGATGTACATATCCTAAAAAAAAGAGATGGACAGTCTACAGGCAATTACAAACATCCTGTAAACACAAATAGAATTAATTAAATTAGGTCTCCCAGTGGAACTGCATGTGCACAAGAATAAATGTCATAAATGACATACCTACACACACACACACACACACACAAGCCCCTCAAGTGTCGCCCTAGGATCAGCATGTAGACACTTTTCATACCTGGACAAGCTCTCCTATAAAATCTATTACTATGCCCCATTTCTCTGCAGCTGCCCCTAAAGGCAATCTCTTTGCTTTTGGGAATAAATGTTTGTTCTTCCCTCACAGCTGTCTGGATCTCATTTTTATTTGTTCTTGTGCAACCCCAGCTGAAGTTAGAACCCCAAATTATTCTTCTGACCCAACTTAATAGGTTTGCATCCACTGGAGAGGCAGACACTCTAAAGCAGGGGTAGTCAACCTTGGCTCTTTTATGACTTGTGGACTTCAACTCCCAGAATTCCTGAGCCAGCTAAGCTGGCTCAGGAATTCTGGGAATTGAAGTCCACAAGCCATAAAAGAGCCAAGGTTGACTACCCCTGCTCTAAAGAAATCCGCCCGGTTGCCTCAAGAGAGAGGGGCGACCACACGGTCTGTTGTGCACGCTGGAGGGAAAGCATGAGACGGAGTTTCTGCATATTCCTTTCAGCCAGCTTTATGGCTGAGAAAGTGCAGGCATTGCGCAACAGCATGGAGGCCTGGACTCCCCAGCCAATCAGAAGTTTACAAAATCTTATAAATAGCACAGGAGAAGGCTGTGTAAACGAGCAGGAGTGAATCTAAATATTTAAAGTGTTAAACAAACGGTGCTCCAACACATTTTCAAAATCCATTAGGCGTCCCGCTCCGTGGCCTGTGTCAGCTTGTATAAATACTGCAAAGGCAAAAAAGAGGGAAGATGTTAGCTCCCGCGGCTCCAGGAGACCCCAGGCCCTGTTGACTGTCTTCCAACTTCCATTAAGCCTGGGCCGCTCCGGTGCCTTGGAAGAGCAGGTTGACTTCCTGCCAAAGCATCCCAGACTTGACCATTACACTTAGACCTTGGCTTACGGTCGCAAATGGAGCCCAACATTTCCCTTACTAAGCAAGAACGGTCGTTAAGTGAGGTCTTACGACCTTTCTTGCCACAGTTGTTAAGTGAGTCACTGCAGCTGTTAAGTTAGTAACACGGCTGTTGAATGAATCTGTTGTCAACGCTGCGACAACTGAGAAACTGTAGCCATTCTACCTTTTGCTTTCATTGTGTTTTTTGTTGTTGTTGTTGTGTGGGAAGTCAGCCCCCCCCCAGAGAAGGAAATATTAAAAGAGGCAGAAAAGCATGCCCAGTTTTTTCTTAATAGCCCCAAGTCTCCCTCCCCCAAGCAGAAACCAGCTCTGTAGAAATGCAGATGTAATAATCCATTCAGGAAGGTTGAAGCTGGAAGATTAAGAAGACAAAGACACCTAAAATCTACATATCCCACCCAAAGGGCACACCCAGACTCAGGTCAAAGTTCATGCCACAGGAATAACTCCAAACAAAAGGCTCCAGAGGGTATAAAAACCCACTCCCTGCATGTGCTTGCTCTTTTTTTACTTCTAGAGCCATCTTTCTGTCTGGCTCTCCTCTTCAAAAAACTGCAACCTTCTTGGATCTATGGATCTGAAGGACACTGGATCGTACCAACAGTGTCTCTGGCCCAGCATCTCAGTGGCTCTTATTTTTGGAAGTGACACCGGGTGCCACTTTCCAAAGCCAAGAGGCTGCCATAAACTTGATCACATTCGCTTGGCACTGTTTTCCAGGAACTGGTATTCAGAGGGAACCCGCTAAAATTAGATTTTTGTTGTATTGATTTCGGTAGGGTCTATTTTGAGCACAAATGAGTCAGGATCCAAGTCACTTGTTAAATTAAATATTCCTTTCAAAATCTTTGATTTAGCACAATATCTCACAGAAGGCCTGAAGATCTCTCCTCGGTTCAAACCATCTCGGAAATAATGTCTGTGTAATACAACGAGAAGTATTAAGGCAGGGGTCTTCAAACTTGGCCCTTTTATGACTTGTGGACTTCATCTTCCAGAATTCTGGGAGTTGAAGTCCACAAGTCATAAAAGGGCCAAGTTTGAAGACCCCTGTATTAAGAGCCTGCAAGCCTAATGGGTTAACCTGAATGTATGAGTTAACATAATGAATCAATATGGATTTTTGTCTACTTTTTTTTTTTTTAAAAAAAGGCACCCCCAGAATCACTTTTGAGGCTATAAAATTTATAAAGAGGAGATGGCTTTGTGGTTTACATTTGTCAGGCAGGCCTGTAAGTCGAGGCTGTTCAGACTGAACTCCTTATTCAGAACTTGGCAAAAGCAGATCTTTTTAATGCTGACTTGAGTGAAGTCATTTACAACAGAAAACCTATCTCCCGGAGATAATTAAAATGTCTCTCCTTTCTTTTTCTCTCTCCCTCACTTTGGGTTTGACTCTTAGGCTGTTCCCAATTTTTCAAAGCCAATCGAACATTACAAATCTCCCGAACCTGGGAATCACCGCTTACTATCTCATCAAATGGGTTCCTAACAATATGGTACTGATTAGACCAGGATTTTTCAACTTCAGCAACTTCAGGTTTTGTGGAATTCAGCTCCCAGAATTCCCCAATCAGCATGCTGGGCAGGAAACTGTGGGAGCTGAAGTCCACCCATCTAAAACGGTGCTGAGAATGAAAAACACGGAACCAGGCTATCGTGCAAAAAGCACATTTCTTTTGGGCACTGTAAGAACCAGCCATCTTCACTAGTCTTAGGGGATCTTCGGTGCATTGAAATTCACAAGGAATTCTTAGTCTGTCCATGAATGTGTGTGTGTTTGTTTCTGTCTGTCTGACTGTATCTATCTGTCTGTCTGTCCATCCGTCCGTCCGTCCATTCTTCCGTCCGTCCATTATCTATCTATCTATCTATCTATCTATCTATCTATCTATCTAT
This sequence comes from Protobothrops mucrosquamatus, assembly GCF_001527695.2. Classification (NCBI taxonomy): domain Eukaryota; kingdom Metazoa; phylum Chordata; class Lepidosauria; order Squamata; family Viperidae; genus Protobothrops; species Protobothrops mucrosquamatus. The sequence goes on along the minus strand of NW_015388678.1, from coordinate 199,086 downwards.
CTATCTATCTATCTATCTATCTATCTATCTATCTATCTATCTATCTGTCTGTCTGTCTGTCTGTCTGTCTGTCTGTCTGTCTGTCTGTCTGTCTGTCTGTCTGTCTGTCTATCTCATTCCTTAAATGAGAGGTCCTTGGTACTCTCTGAACTTGGTTGGTTTCTGGCAGATGTTTCATGATCCAACTACTGTAGGTAAGAATCATCTGTGCTTAAAGGGAGTGTTAAGAACAATAGCCCAACCAAGGAATCACCAAGACCCCTCCCACCAGTGACTCAGAGAGCACCAAGGACCCCCTCATTTCAACCCTGGGCTATAAATATTCTCCTTTATTCAAAGCTTAAGTGTTTCAAGCTTCCAGGAGGAGCCAGTTGGCATTCCTCCTTTTTCAGGAAATATATGAATGAACCCAGAAATCTCGTTTAAATCAATGAGCTCAACGGTCTTTCAAAACTGGCAACATTAAACTGATGAAAGGTGAGAACTGTAGAAAGCTGAAACTTGAAAGCGAGTCCCATTCCGTGGTGTGTGAATTGCTTCTTCTATTAAAGCTGGCATGTGCACCCAGCTGTGCTTTTCTTGCGTTCTTTTGTGTGAGGGTACAGCTGCCAAGATTTAGCCTTGAACATGAGGGACAGACCCTGAGCTGCTTGTCCTTAAGTAATTGGGCTGATATGCCAAGAACTCTGCCTGGCAATCGCTACAGAATGCTTGAAGGAAGGGCTGGCTACCAAAGTGGTACCCAGGAACCCTGGCAATCAAAATTGGCTCGTGAATTAAAATGATGTGGACCAATGATTCAAATCTCTGTGCAGATTAGTAACCAGAAACTACGGGCAATATGCTGCATGAGGAAGCGGGCGAGCCCATTATCAAATCTTCAAGGTTGACTGGATATATTTAAGTCTCTTTTCCTTCTAACGTACTTCGTAGGTTTATTCCAAAGCAACTTAAGGAAGAGAGAAATTGGGGGAAAATAAGAGGGCAATTTTGGAAATAAAACCTCCGTTCAGATACTTGGGCAACTGGCGTGCATTTAGGATGGCTGCAGCATTTCCAGATCATGCAACCCACAACTGTGTCCTTCCCAGCCTGCTTCTGACAAGCCACGTCAATCCAGGGAAGCTGGATTTCACTTAATGATGCATGATTCATTTAACAACGGCAGTGACTAGCTTAACAATTGGGCATGCTTCACTTAAGCTCTGCCTTGCTTAGAAACAGAAATGCTGATTTCAATTGTGGCTGTAAATTGAGGATTACCTGCCCAATGCTCCTGAGCTGTGGGTGGCAGGTCATAAGGACATCAATCAATCAGAATACAGCTGGAAGGGACCTTGGAGGTCTTTTGGTCCAGCCCCCTGTACCATTTCAGACAAGGGGCTGTCCAGTCTCTTCTTAAAAACCTCCAGTGATGAAGGACCCACAACTTCTGGAGGCAAGCTGTTCCACTGGTTAATTGTCCTCGCTGTTAGGAAGTTTCTCCTTAGTTCTAGGTTGCTTCTCTCCCTGATTAGTTTCCATCCGTTGCTTCTTGTCCTGCTTTCTGGTGCTTTGAAAAATAAGTTGACCCCCTCTTCTTTGGGGCAGCCCCTCAAATACTAGAATACTGCTATCATGTCCGCCCTCGTCCTTCTGTTCCCAATTCCTGCAACCGTTCTTCATATGTTTTAGTCTCCAGGCCCTTAATCATCATAGTTGCTCTTCTCTGCACTTTTTTTTTCAAAGTCTCAACATCTTTTTTGCAACTGGATGCAGTATTCCAGGTGTGGTCTTAATTGACCCCCTTGCCTTGCCTTGCAACTCAAAGCAGTTGCTCTATGTGCCTAATGAGAAGGCCGGCCCTAGATGATCCCTATGTCCTATATCCCATGTGAGATTTCCATTCATTTTCCCAAGTCGGTTTATGTAATTAATGGGACATTCCTTCCATGTCATTGACCTGCCAACTGAGGCATCGCAGGAGAGTAACTGTGTACCAGGACAAATGTGAGTTTATCCCACGCACTCTTTTGAACCTAGAATGCCATTCAGACAATCACAGCCAGGAACCCTTCTGGACTAGCATATTGCATTGTAACCCTTGTTTTGTAAGAATGTAGATCCTGTTTATTCTCTCCAGCTGCCTTTCATTGGACCATGGATGGAAGCCAGGCGACTCTTTATGACAGCCAAACAGAACTTGATAAGTGACCATAATAGAACAGTACAATCCTGATTTATCTCTTGAAAGGGAAACAAACTGTAAAGTGGGCCATAGGCCTGGTTTTGCTGTCTTTGAAATGGGCACAAGAGACGCCGAGGGTTGCAATCTCAACCGGAACCATTCCTGGAATGTCCTTTTCTCCATCTTCTCCCAAACACCCAGCCTAATTTTGTTCCCTAATTTCTAGTTTCTTGCCTGGGCACGGAACCTTCTTTCCGTTGTATTCTTTTAGGATACCTTTTACAAAAAGCAAAGAAAGGGGATTTTCCACCTCAGTTCACACTTTCCTTTGCTTCTTGGGATGTTTCTCAGATGGAAGCAAGCATCTCATAAAAGAAAAATGACTCGCACGGGGCAGCTAGGGAGCATCCTGATCGCCTGTGCTTCCTTCAACTTCTCCCTTTTTAAGGGCAGCCTCCAAGAAAGAAGTACCAAAAAAAAAAAAAGAATATTTGTAGCCCAGGATTGAAATGGGGAGTCCTTGGTCCTCTTTTAGTTTAGTTGCTTTCTTGCAGATATTTCATTACCCAACTAGGTAACATCATCAGTGTGATGGGTCAGTTCAGTAAGAAGTGAAGCAGGTCAACACAACAGTGCAACTTGTGGACCAAGATAGGGGGTGAACTTGGCCAAGGGATGCATATAATTCATCTCCTGATCTCCCAGATTCATACTATGGAGTTCTTATTTCTCCATTTCATGCTCATTCAGATCCAGATAGAAACAGAGGTACCCTACTTTATCCAACAGTCAACACATGTCTAGTTGCCAACTTCTCACCTCTTTCCTTACATTTCCTTTTTGGCTCATCCTTGTCAATAGCTTTAGTTCAAAAGAGGACAAAGTCTCCTCCAGAGAGAAAAGACCCACAACATGTTTATGTGTCACAAGTTTGCCAATGAAAACACAACTGCTTCATTCCTTTCCCAATGCTGAAGAATTTATTCTTCCCCTGTTGAAAATAAAAACAAGGGGGGGAGGATCTCTCTCTCTCTCTCTCTCTCTCTCTCTCTCTCTCTCTCTCTCTCTCTCTCTCTCTCTCTCTCTGTGTGTGTGTGTGTGTGTGTGTGTGTGTGTATGTGTGAAGACCAGTGGGACCTTTGATTTAGAGAGGCAACACAATGTCCCAGCTCCCAATGACACAGATCAGCTTTGTGCCAGCTGGGGCCAGGTACAGAAGTGTGCTTGGCCATGCAACACAACTATTATTAATGTGAAGACACCCCCCACTGTTGAGAAAAGAACCGCAGCAAAAGCAGCCGAGGAATTCTTTTTGGAAAAACAATCAGTTATGCCACAAATACTTTATCATCCATCAGATGTGCTGATCAACCACATTCTTTGCCTTGCGGTTTAGCAACCCATTCTAGCCAGTCCAGAGAAAATGCAACGGCGTTTCCTGTATTTGGATCTGTTGGAAAAGTCTCCCTAAAAGGCTGCAGTGTTAATCTGAGCTTTGGTCGGTCAAATCTCTTTTATGCAAGGTTTTCAAAAACAGACCAGACAACTATTTGACTGGGATGGTATAAGGACCCCTGAGATGGGCAGGGGGCTGGACTAGAAGACCTCGGAGGTCCCTTCTATGATTTCTATGATTTTCCCAAGAGGCTTGATCCCCAACCTTGATGTGGAAATATTCAGGGCCACTGGAAACAAGTGTGCAAGTTGTGGGCTGCACAAAGGCTCCCTGGTGTGGGTGTTGTGCATAGACGTGCCAAAATTATGTTTTAAAAAAATCAATTCTCCATTCCAAGACATTTTGCACGAAACAGAAAAAAGGAACTAATGATCTATGGTTTTGATTATTATGCAGGATAGATTATAGAAAGAAGGGAATTATGATACATACATATGTGTGTGTGTGTCTGTGTGTGTGTGTGTGTGTGTGTCTTGAGTGTTTTTTGATGCACCCTGTCGGCCCAAATATGGGAGGAAGAAATCTTTTGCCTGTATCTCCCTTTAACTCTTTGTTAGTAATCCAAAAAATTTTAGCGCATATGTATATGTATATGTATATGTACATGTATATGTGTGTATGTGTGTATGTGTGTATGTGTGTGTTCTTTCTTTTCTAATTTTCTTTTACTTTTTTCCTCTTTCTGGCCCTTTTAGCTTTCTCTTTTGATTTCTTTCTTTGTCTTTTCGTTTTTTCATCTTATATTAGTTTGTATTACTTTTTAATTTTCTTTAAAAAAAAACTTTAATAAAATTCTCCGCTCCGAACACCAATTGCATGAGCTTGCTTCCATTAGATTTCACTTTTTCGGACACTAGAGCATACTACAGATCAATTGAGAGAAACCGTACATATCACACGATCTGAAACCATCAGAGCTGCTAATGTCTCCCTGTGTACACATTATTGCAATTTCCAGGAAGCTCAACTTCATAAAGATGAGTTATGTGAAGAAAATATTAAGGGGTAGGGCAGCAAAAAAAAAAACCCTCTTTTTTTGCACCAGAGCATGCTAGAAGATAGTTCCTGCCTGAGCAGGGGGTTGGACTAGATGACCTTCAAGGTCCCTTCCAACTTTACTATTATTATTATTATTACTTACAACAGCTCATTTAGTGACGGCATTGCAAACAGTGACTTCTGACTGTTTTTCACACTGACGACCGTTGGGGCATCCCCACGGTCATGTGATCAAAATTCAACGGACTCATACTTAGGACGGTTACAGTGTCCTTTGCTCACGGGATCCCCTTTTGTGACCTTCCAGCAAGCCAAGTCAGTGGAGACGTCAAAGTCGCATAACAACTGCATGAGCAATTTAAGAAGTGCAGAGATTCGCTTAAGAACCGTGGCGAGCAAGGTCATGACGTGGGGCAAAATTCACTTGAAAACGGTCACGCTCAGCCCCAGAAAGTTTGGGCTCCCTTGTGCTCGTAAGTCGAGGACTACCTATATGAGTAGTTCCGGTTTTTAAGAAATAGCAAAAGGCGAATTTAGCAAACTGCCAAGCGAGACCCATTTCAAACCTCTGCAGGATTTCTTCTTCCTAGCTCTGCATTGTCAGGAAATTGAAAAAACGATATAAAGCTGTAACTTAAGGGTCCCTTTGGAAATACATCCATCTGCCCGAAGGAAAAAAGAAAATATTAGGAATTTAAGATGGTAGAAATTATCCTAGGTTGTTTGTAGAGCTGGGCCACGAGCCGTTGACGGTTCTGAATTTTTCACGTCCATTTCAGTCAGTTCCCCTTGCCTTTTCCACCCCTCCTTGTCCTCCAAAATCTTTTTTTGTCTCGGCTTTCTCCACTACTCTTCGGCCCGTTCCCCTGATGCTGTGCACCAGCTGCAGATATTAAAAATTCACAGTGACAAAAGCAGCAAGCAGCCGAACGTCACCAGCGACCGCTGGGGAAGAACTGAGGCTTAAGTAGAATGAAGAAGCCCCCCCCCTCTTCAGCAGAAGGAAAACATCCAGAGCGCAACTCTTTTCTCCAAACCCACTTCATGCAACCACACAATCATGAAAAAGACAATGACTTGCTATCAAAGCTTGATTTAGCCCTAATGAGGATTTTACAGCTAGAACGTCTGGCTATAGCTAGATTCCGGTCTGTTTGGTCGACAAAACTTTCTCTGTACTAAATCATCTGCTTTTGCTGCATGATTGGAGAGGTGGCAAGGAACCATGCCAGGTCTGGTGGTACAGATGTTTAGCTCCAGGTAAATTCTTTTGTTTTATTATCTGCATTAATGGAGCAGTCCTTCCTAATCTTCCTTCCTTTCCTCCCTCCCTCCCGTCCTCTCCCCTCCCCTTTCAAAGTGCCAAACTTTTTTGTCAACAAGCCCAGCATCTTAGTGGCAATGCCACTGTGGCCCTGTATCAGGAAGGATAAAGGTAGAATTTTCCCCTGTCCAGTCATGTCTGACTCTAGGAACTTGACTCTTCTCTGTTTCTCAGCCAGTTTTGTCTGAAGACACGTCTGTGGTCATGTGGCCAGCATGATTATAGGCCAAAAGAGCACTGAATGCTGTAACCCAGGGGTAGGCAACCTTGGCTCTTTTATGACTCGTGGACTTCAACTCCCAGAATTCCTGAGCCAGCCATGCTGAGGGGAAAGGGAGAGGTTTCCAAGCTGAGCCATGCTGGCTCAGGAATTCTGGGAGTTGAAGTCCACGAGTCATAAAAGAGCCAAGGTTGCCTACCCCTGCTGTAACCTTTCCACCCAAGTGGTATCTATTTATCTACTCGCATTTGCAGGCTTTTGAATTGCTAGGTGGGCAGGAGATGAGGCAAGGGACGGGAGCTCACTCCATTGCACGACACTCTGATCTCGAACCCGGGCTGTCAGCTAGCTCAGTGTCTTTAACCGCGGAGCCATCATGCCCTCCTTTCAGGGGAAGGCTAACCGGTGCTAAATTATGACTTCTTTCGAGACTAACGTGAGAGAATTTGTTATCCCCCCTTGCTCTGTGGCAGAGTTCTCAAGATATCAGTCTAATCCAGTGGGCTATCAACATCTGATCAGATCCAACAAGGGAAAGGACACGTGAAAGAAAGTAATTGGTTATTTAGTGGAACTTCTCAACTGTCGGTAAAAGCCAGATGTTGTACTTCTGTGGCTTTATCCAAGCAATTAAACTTGGTCATCAGAGGAAAAGAAAATGCCAACAGGGAACATGGTTCAAATTCCCAACATTGTTGCAGCACTGAGATATGGAAGGATGTCCACATCTGGCTCGCTTCTTACATCTCTCCATTGAAATAAATGCTGGGAAATGTGATGAGCGCATCTTATGGATGCTGACACATCTGGACTGGGTTTAGGTGTTTTATCCAGATTCATTTATTGAGAACACAGAACAATATGTTGGAAGGGAACTTGGAGGTCATCTAATCCAAACAGGAAACCCGATACCATTTCAGATAATTAATGGTTGTCCAGTGTCTTTTTGGAAGCCTCCAGTGATGGAGCATCCACAACTTCTGAAGGAAAGCTATTGATTGCTCTCAAGGTTAGGAATGTTCTCCTAAGTTCTAGGTTGCTTCTCTCCTTGGTTAGTTTCCAACCATTGTTTCTTGTCTTGCCTTCTGGTCCTTTGGAAAATAGTTTGACCCCCTCGTCTTTGTAGGAGCCCCTCAAATATTGGAACACTGCTACCATGTCACCCCTGGTCCTTCTTTTCACTCAGCTAGACATACCCAGGGGTATGTTCAGTCTAATGGACAGGGATCTCCATACTTGGATGCTTTAAGGCTTGTGGCCTATATTTGTTTAAGGTTGAAAAAGGAGAATACAAATGGGAGAAGGGAAGCTCAAAGAAATATATCATTAATTAATATACTAATTATGGAATTATCAAATTTAATCATTATTGACTGTTAATTAATTATTATTGCCTTTTTCCCCTTTCTCAAATGTATAAACCAAGACAACACGCTGTACACCAGGCACTGGAGATGGTTATTGTTAAAAACCAATAAAATATTTACCAAAAAAAAAAAAAAAAAAAAAAANTTAAAAACCAATAAAATATTTACCAAAAAAAAAAAAAAAAAAGACTTGTGGCCTTCAAATTCCCCAGCCAGCAACTTTTAAGTTCACAAGTCTTAAAGTTGCAAGTTTGATTGATAGCCCTGATTTAAAACACTCTACGTTCCTTAAAAAAAAAAATGTCTTTGCTGAATTCAGCCCACAGATCTTTTGCTCAAACAATGGATCGACAGCATCAGTTTTGGAGGAAGGCTCTACTTGGACCAAATTGAGGATCGAAACCAAAATTCTGTACGGGAAGATACGGGCGGTTGCCCTGCTCTCATAATTCCTCTAGTGCCCTCTGAATAGCATTATGAACTTCTTTTTTTAAAAAAAAGATGAATAATAAACAGGTAAGAGGCACTGCTGCATTAATGTGCAGTGAAGCGTGAAGTGAAGGTGTGAATTCCATTATCGCCTATATATTGAAGGTAGTAGAGTAGAGTAGGCTTCACTCCTGGGTTTCTGTAGATCAAGCTCATATTGAAAACACCAGCTTCATAGATGACATTCTTCTCAGCCATTCGGTTTAAAAAGCTTTCCAGATCTTCCTGTGGGAAATGTTGTGTTCTTGTACTTCTTGGGAGAGCAGCAGTGATCTTGAGATAGGATTGAACGTTGGAGTGGTCTACAGCTTGCCCAGCACGTCACACGGACACGTCTGAAAGCCCAGGAGGAGACATCAAGTAAGAACCCACCAAACAGAGCTTGTTCTGATTGAAGACGTGTGAGTCACCAGGGATGCTGATAAAAGATGGGAAACTCAGCCACAAAATACCAGCAAATGTTCTAAAAGTACCCCCAAAGAGAAATGGGGCAGAAATCCAAGTATTCAAATACAAGCGATTAAAATAAGCCTCTTTCAAGGGGAAGGAAACCTTTTGAGCAAATGCGCAGCAACAACTCAAAGACAAAGAGGCGAGCAAGATGATCTTCCTTTGGGAAAAATCCTACCAGATTTTGCAACTTTTGCAACTGTCTCCAAACAAAAGGGCCACCAACTTACTTGCCCTCTTAGCTTTGGTTGTGATTCACAGGTATCTAAGTTTCCATCTGAATATGCCTGTATGTGCATCCTGGTATATACACACACCCAGTCCTACTTACACAATCACACCATAAATTCAAACCAATCTGCATCAAGACAGAAGGATGGGGCAGAGCCAGGGAAGGAAGGAAGGAAGGAAGGAAGGAAGGAATATAGCTATATAGAGGAAGGAAGGAAGGAAGGAAGGAAGGAAGGAAAGAAAGAAAGAAAGAAAGAAAGAAAGAAAGAAAGAAAGAAAGAAAGAAAGAAAGAAAGAAAGAAAGAAAGAAAGAAGGAGGGAGGGAGGGGAAGGAAGGAAGGAAGGAATATAGCTATACAGAGGAAGGAAGGAAAGAAAGAAGGGAGGGAGGAAGGGAGGGGGGAAGGAAGGGAAAGAAGGGA
>NW_015388678.1:182015-189372 GCF_001527695.2 Protobothrops mucrosquamatus | reverse complement strand
CTTCTATTCCAGCCCCTTGCCTATGGCAGGAGATCCTATATCATTCCAGATAAATTGCTGTCCAATCTCTCCTTGAAAACCTCCAGTGATGGAGCTCCCATAACTTCTGGAGGCAAGCCGTTCCACTGGTTAATTGTCCTCGCTGTTAGGAAATTTCTCCTTAGATCTAGGTTGGATCTCTCCTTGATGAGTTTCCATCCATTGCTTCTTGTCCTACCATCAGGTGCTTTGGAGAATACGTTGACTCCCTCTTCTCTGTGACAGCCCCTCGAATATTGGAAGACTGCTATCATGTCGCCCCTAGTCCTTTCCCCCCCTCTAAACTAGTGAATTCCTTCATATGTTTTAGCTTTCAGCCCCCTAATCCTTTTGGTTGCTCTTCTCTGCAATTAGGGCAGCTTAAAGAATGGATACGCTTCCCCAGGCTTTCTTGATCAAATCAAACTTTTTTTATTTGCAATCGAAAGAATGATGAAAAAGAGCAAAAAGTAGCCCCCCCCCCCGAGAGATGGCAGTTTTTTCCCTCTTTCAGCATATTTCATCTTTAGCTAGATGAAGCATAGTTATTGGTGAACTATTATTGGATTTATGCGCCTTTAGGAGATCAGTCACAACTTGGGAAGAGGAGAGATAAGCGAATCGGGCAATTTCATCTTGCTAACATCGCAAGTCCCATTCCTTTTGAAAAGAAGAATTCCTTTACAAAAAAATAAATAAATTGCTCTGTTTCTCCCAACCTATGCATTTCACTTTGCAATTCCCCCCACCCCCCCAAAGAGTTACTGTAGCTGCAAAGAGATTTCCCCCAACAGAATGCATTTTGCTGCAGCATTTTCAAGAATGGAAATATTTTTTCCCTTTAATATGCTTCCTTATTGCCTGCACGCCCTATTGCCAAACACAAACAAAGACATAAAATGGATGAATTTCATGTAATAACTTTGGGGGCCGTATCTCACGGCAGAAATGGAGCGTTAGATAAGTTGGCATTCAAATATGAAGGAAATGAATTTTTGCCAACTCCCCTTTTTTTTTTTTTAAGTTTGCTTATAATTCCTGAGATTAAAGCTTCGGTCCTTCTGTTCGGAAACAGCATGCGGTAAAGCCTTAATCACGTCAAGCCCTTCGCTGTTCAGCCTTGCTTTGGTGTGCGACTAAGGCCGGCTTGGCTGGCTGAGGAATTCTGGGAGTTGAAGTCCATGAGTCATAAAAGGGCCGAGTTTAAGGACCCCTGCTCTAAGACACGGTTTTGCAACCTTGGCAAGATGTCCAGATGTCAACTCTCAAAATTGCTATGGATCTGGAATTCTGGAAGTTCAGTTCAATTCAGAATAGAGCTGGAAGGGACCTTGGAGGTCTCCTAGTCCAACCCCCTGTTCAAGCCGTAGACCCTATATCAGGGGTCCTCGATCTTGGCAACTTTAAGACTTGTGGACTTCAACTTTGATAGATAGATAGATAGATAGATAGATAGATAGATAGATAGATAGATAGATAGATAGATAGATAGATAGATAGATAGATAGATAGATAGATAGATAGATAGATAGATAGATAGATAGATAGATTAGCTGACTGAGGAATTCTGGGAGTTGAAGTCCACAAGTCTTAAAGTTGCCAAGGTTGGGGACCTCTGGACTAAAGAACCAAATTTTAGCCTCTTTTTACTAATATCACAAATCCCATTCCTTTCATTTCAGAACTCTTTTGAAAAAGGCTTGCCCTAACACTGGCCTGCTTCTCCACATATGTACATTTCATTCTGTGATTTTCCCCATTTACTGACAGTCCTCAGCTTACAACAGTCCATTTAGTGACTGTTTGAAGTTACAACGGCATTGAAAAAAAACGACCCAGGACCATTTTTAACACCTACAACCACTGCAGCCCCCCCCTCACGGTCACGTGATCAAAATTCAGGCACTTAGCAACTGGTTTGTATTTATGACGGTTTGCAGTGTCTGCAAGCTTTTTTTTTCTTCTTCTTCTTAGGTAGAAAGTCGTAACATTTCTGATGGCCTTGCTCAAAGAAATGTGGCGATTTCAAATTCACAGCCCAGTTTCACAAATATGATTGTTAGGAGCTGCTATGAATGTTAATTCTGGCAGCCGATAAGACAATCATTAGTGTGAAACAATACAGGACACACACACACACACACACACATACACACAGAAGGAAACCAGCAGCCCATCAAAAGAAAAAAAAATGTTTACCATTTAGATAGGCACCAGTTCCTAATATACCAAAGCTCGTATATATCTTTTTCTTTCCTCATTTATGGAGAATTTAACATAAATTTTTGACATAGTTTTCTGATGTGGATTTCCTTCTGTTCATTCTTTAGCATCTGTATTCTCCCAGGTGGACTTTTCTGACACTTCCCGCCCCGCAGTAGGAGCTCTTTATTAACCGGGCGTTAATAAGTCACCGTTAATTATGCAGCATCTTCTAAGCTGTAATTTGGGTGGCTTTTTTTTCTGCAGAGAAGGTGGACAGGAGCAGAGCTTGGCTGGATAAAGGGAGTCAGGACTGGAGGACCGAGATTGTCCCCAGAGGACCTTCTTTTAGATCAATAAGTTCACTGTCAGCATCAATAAAAGGGGAGCTACCAGCTTCAAAGCGGGTTTCAAACTGTTGACCTTTTCAATGGGAGATGTTGCTGGATCGAGATTAGCTTAAAGAAAAGATATCCGAAGAAGAGAGAACCAGCCAGGGGTTTGAAAAAGATGTCAGCAACATGCTTCTCCAACAGAACAGCCCGAACAAGGAACCTAACATTCATTAGCTGGTCTTCAGATGAACGATGAGATGTACAGAGAGGCCTCAATTTACAACATTCATTTAGTGACCATTGGAAGTTACAACGGCACTGGAAAAAAATGACCTAGGACTAATCGTTGCACTTTTACAATCGTTTCAGCATCCTCATCGTGACGTGATCAAAATTTGGGCACTCAAGTACAGGTAGTCCTCGACCTTCGACCGCAACCGAGCCCAAGATTTCTGTGGTTCAGTGAATGTGGTCCCATTTTTATGACCTTCCTTGCCAGAGTTGTTAAGTGGATCACTGCAGTTCTTAAGTTAGCAACCCGGTTGGTAAGCGAATCTGGCGTCTCCATCGTCTTTGCTTGTCAGAGGGTCACAAAAGGAGATCACAGGACCGTCATAAATATGAGTCAGTTGCCAAGCGTCTGAATGTTGATCACTTGACCATGGGGGTCTGTTAAATGGCTGGGAAACTGGAAGATTCAGGCAGTTGAAATGAGTATAAAGTTTTATGGCAAGCTTAAGCTCTCGTCAAAAATCGGACTAACAGTCAAGGGAAATGAGCAGGAGATAAGAAAGGCGTTCAAGGTCGGCTTAGATCTCTTGTGGGCGCGCAGGGACTCGTGACTTATGACGCGTTTGACCCCCCTCCTTTGGGCTCAGCCGGGTCACCCCTGCAAAGATACTGTAATGGTTGTAAGTGTGAAAAACAGTCGTAACTCACTTTTTTCAGTGCTGTTGTAGTTTGGAATGGTCACTAAATGAACTGTGGTAAGTCAAGGATGCCTGTATGCATTTATGACAGTTACAGCATCCTGGGAGTCATGTGATCGCAATCTGTAACCTTTCCTGTCCTGACCACTTTCTACAGGGAGACGATCGAGAGCATCCTGTCATACAGCATCACAGTCTGGTTTGGAAGCATCACTGCTTCAGACAGGAAGGCGGTGCAGAGAGTGGTGAGGACGGCTGAACTGATTATTGGCAGTTCCCTCCCTTCCATCCAGGAAATAGCACATAAGTGTTGCTTGAGCAGGCTCCGTAAGATTATCTGGGACACTACATGTCCTCTTCACAACCTGTTTTCCTTTTTACCTTCTGGGAGGAGAGGGCTTCATGGTATCCAAAGCAGAACATCCAGATTCAGTCACCGTTTTGTTCCATACAGTATTAATCTTGTGAACTCTCAAGCTTCCTCCTTCCGTTATGTATTCAAGATGGACAGTGATTAATATTTGTATGTTACTTATATGTAAGGGTGTAGGTCTATACATATGTTGTATATAGGATGTTTAAATGCGTGTTATGTATATGTACACTTTGAGAGCAAGCATCTAAATTTCATTTTTCATTTTTAATGTGTGCCATTGTGCCCACAGTAAAAAATGACAATAAAGGTTATCTATCTATGTCTGTCTATCTGTCTATCTGTCTGTCTATCTATCTATCTATCTATCTATCTATCTATCTATCTATCTATCTATCTATCTATCTATCTCTATTTATTTCTACCAAACATCTATCAATCATCTATCTATCTATCTATCTATCTATCTATCTATCTATCTATCTATCTATCTATCTATCTATCTATCTCTATTTATTTCTACCAAACATCTATCTATCAATCATCTATCTATCTATCTATCTATCTATCTATCTATCTATCTATCTATCTATCTATCTATCTATCTATCTATCTATCTATCTATCTATCATCTATCTATCTATTTATCTATTTATTATCTATCTGTCTATATCTATCTATTTATTTTCTATTTATCTATCTCTATCTATCTATCTATCTATCTATCTATCTATCTATCTATCTATCTATCTATCTATCTCAGCTGACATCAGACAAGCACAATGAATGAGGGAAGCTGAATTCGCTTCACTGCAAGGATTCACTTCCCAATTGTGGCAAAACAGACGTGGCACACTTAACAATCACCTTGCTTAAGAATAGAAATTCCAGTCCCGACTACCTGCATTATTACTTCTAGTTCAGAAATGCAGCCATTTCTTCTCGATGTACATCCCAAACCCAGATATCAATGGTGTTAATCTGGGCTTTCTTTTTTTTAGGAACGTGAAATCTGGCTTCCCAAAGGACACATTCTGTGCTACAAATGCTGGCTCCAGCCTTCAAAGCTAGCACGGCTGGACGTTTGCTTCACTAAAATAGAAAATAAATCATTTTAAGCACTGCCTTCTGGTGCAGCCCAGCTCCAGTCCTTCTGCTAGATTTGTCGTGAAAACACACACACACACACACACACACACACACACAAACGTAAGAGCCCCTCGCTCTGTTTGCAAGGGACAGCCTCTTTCCAGATTAATCCAGCTGTTCAGATGATAAGCAAAGAGCTAAGCTGCTTGACCAGCTGCTCATTCTTACCACCGTACTCCTATTCCTTTCTCCACCTCTCCTCCACCTCAACACCCTCTTTCCTGACCCAAATCCGTGGTAGTCGGGGATGATGGGTGATGCGGTGCGCCACAGCGAGCATTTCGCCTCTAAACCTGCTTGCCCGCAAAACTGGTCCAGAGAACAGAACAAAACATCTGGCATCCACCCCACCGGTCAGCTGGATGACAACCATTTTGCAGAGGAGAAAGGCAAGCGAGCCCATCAACAGGTGATTTGCCGAGAACCGTTTTGCAGATACAACGCCCAGGTGTGAGTTGCAGTCCCGCCTTAGGCACGAAAGCGGGCTGGCTGACTTTGGGCCAATCCTTCTCTCTCAGCCCAACCCACCTCACAAGATTGTTGTTGTGGGGAAACTGGGAGGAGGAGGGAGCCATAGGTATGTTCACCGCCTTGAGTTATTGATAAAAGTAAGAAAGGTGGAATACAAAATGAAATAAATAAATGAACTGAAACTATACAATATAAAAGCAACAACAACGGAAGACAGAGCCTAGCCCTTGATTAGCCCAAACATTCAGATGACTCTCCACTTAATCTTGATTCAGCCAATCCAAAAAAATTGGTGATTGCATTCAGAATAATGCCTTGATTGAACTGCCCTTAGATCAGAGCTTCCCAGCAACCTATTATCTACAATAAGGAAAAAATTTAGTGTCACAACACACACTTACTCAAACCCAAGGCAGCATCTGAGTGCATGCAACATATTAAGCCCACAATACTATATCATTTCATGGCTTAACGTGCTTGTCCTGGCAGCTTGAAACCAAGGCACCAAGGCTTCCGGTAACATGTTCAATTTGCGTCTTGTATATGTGGTCCTCTTCGACTTACAACATTTAGTGACTCTTCAAAGTTACAACAGCACTGGGAAAAAAAAGCGACTTATGATCATTTTTCACGCTTATAACCTTTGTAGCATCCCTATAATCATGTGATCAAAATTCAGACAACTGGCAACTGGTTTATACTTACGATGGTTGCTGTGTCCCAAGATCACGGGATCCCCTTTTGCAACCTTTTGACAAGCAACATCAATGAGAAAGCCAGTTTCACTTAACAACCCTGTCACTAACTTATCAACCGCAGTGATTTGCTTAACAACTCAGCAAGAAAGGTCATAAAATGGGGCAAAACTCACTTAACAAATGTCTCACTTAACAACCGAAATGTTGAGCTCAATTGTGATCGTAAGTCGAGGACTGCCTGAACAAAGCTAACTACAACCTCTCTCGAATATCTTCCCCAGATCAACCCTTAAGATGTTAAGTGATGGACCAAAACTGGGCTGAAAATAAAATATGGACTTATTTCCTTTCTCTGATAGCTGAAAACGATGAGAATATGAATTCCTCTCTCTGGTTCCAGGAGGAAGCATTATTTGCGAATTGTGTACTCTGTCTTTCTATCGCCAGAGTTGTGAAACTGAAGGACCAACTGGGTCCCCAGACAAGGTATTTAGCAAGAATATTTCTGGGTACCCAGAAACTGACTGTCTGCAAAGCAGGGCATCAACGTTCACGTGCATCCCAATTTCCAAGAATGCTTCTGGCCCATCCCTAACTCCACAGACTATTCATACAAAATTTGAACCCTGGAACACTGCAGCCCAACACTTGAACTTCAAAATGTTCCCATGGATCTTCAAACCATCTTAGAGGTCAATCAGCCATCTCAACAATTGGCTTCCTGATAAATCTTTGTTTTGTGATTGGCAAGGCCCACTACGGTAATCATTTGATCAACTGGCAGGGAGTCCCATGCACACACCCAAAGCCAGCTTGGCAGGTTTTCTCCAAAGGCACCACAACATTACAAATGTGCTTGTAATCCCCAGAAACTGATGGTAGCACCACAACCGAATTCTGAATTTTTAGACCAGGAGGTTGAACAAATAACTAAGTAACTTAATATAGGGTTGCTATTATCATTTCAAACTACCAAATCTAAGCATTATTCACTTATTATATTTTTAACCTGCTTTCCTTCTCAAAGCAGCCTGGAAAGGGATGCAAGAATAAATGATATAAATTTAAATATATACAAATGAAATCAAACAAACAATGAACCTATTTCTCATAAAAGCCAGTCTCTCTCTCTCTCTCTCTCTCTCTCTCTCTCTCTCTCTCTCTCTCTCTCTCTCTCTCTCT
>NW_015388678.1:180059-181750 GCF_001527695.2 Protobothrops mucrosquamatus | reverse complement strand
TCTATCTATCTATCTATCTATCTATCTATCTATCACAGTCATCTCACAAGCGAGTGACTTTGGGTGGTGCACAACAAAAGTAAATATCTAAGACCATTATCCGTAACAAATATTAAAAACATTAAAATGTATAAGGTACCGTAATATAATATTTATAATATAAAGTATTATCAATATAATATTTATAATATAAGCAGGGATACAGGAATCAAAGCGCCATTCACTGAAATAAGTTCATTACAGCAATTAATGTTTCATATTGTCCTCTGATGGCCAATGGGACTTGTCAGGCCAATCTACCGACTGGCTGCTGGGAAAAAATGAGAGAAGGCAACCCTACGCGTGGAGCCTTTTGCTCCTGAACGAAAAGCAAAATATAAATTTAGCCCACAGAGAAATGCATAGTTCCCAAGAGTCAATCTGCCATTATGACAGCATATACAATAGCTGAATAAAATAAATAGGTACAATTTATTTATTTGGCAACATTATTCGTCGGCTACTCTATTCAACAAACTTTTAGGGTGGTTATTGTAGGGAAAATTTAAGGAAGGAATGATCTAAAAACCTGTAGGCAGTAAACCCAGTTAACACAATAAAAGCAGAAAGGCTACGTTCTTTGGAAAGTCAGAATGGGTGAGCAAGGAAGGTGTTCGCTTGGCAAACGCCAAATTCTAGGCCTCCCTCTCAGCCCCAGAGCAAGTGTGGTGTAGTGGTGAAGGGGCTGGACTAGGAGCAGAGGGACCCAGGTTCCAAAATCAGTCCTCAACTTACAAGCCTTAGGGAGCCTGCCCATTCCAGTCATAAAGCGGGTGTCCATCTGAGCCACTTGGATTTTTTGCAACAGTCGTTATGAGAAGGCATTCTAGCAGAACCTCATCCCTAAAAAAACTTTGGAAACAAGTTCTGTAGAGAACAGACTGATGAACGTGGGTCTCTAATCTTGAAGACAACCGGCAAGAGCTATTTTTGGCTCCTGGAACTGGTATGTGAGGAATGCATTTCCTGACACAAACATGATAGGATAAATTGCTATCCTGTTAATGGGAGCGCCAGACCAGCTGAGTTTATGATTTTCAAACCGTGGCCTTGTGCTTGTAAATGTGACTGGATTTTACAAATATTATCTCTGACACTATGGAAGGCAGAAACTGAAATGTTTCTCTAGATCAGGGGTAGTCAACCTTGGCTCTTTTATGACTCGTGGACTTCAACTCCCAGAATTCCTGAGCCAGCTAAGCTGGCTCAGGAATTCTGGGAATTGAAGTCCACGAGTCATAAAAGAGCCAAGGTTGACTACCCCTGCTCTAGATCAAAAGCAAATCAACAAGGCCCTCTAGTTTTTCCCAATTCGAAAGATGAAGTGGACAAAAAGAGTCGATCGATCAGTTTATTTATTGTTTCGGTCACCAGTCATAACAAGATAAAACCTTCACCAAAGTGGACAGCCATTAACAGAAGATATTTTAATAATTGTGTATATTTTAAACCTGCGTAATTATTAAAATACCTTCTATTAATGGTTGTCCACTTTGGGGCAGGTTTCATCTTGTTACAACCAGTGACCAAAAGAATAAAAACATTTTCATATACAACATTCAGTAAGAATATTAAACAGCGTTATTATAGGAAATCCAAAAATAGAAAAAAAATGAAACTTTCAATAAAATATTCCTTCTAAACTCTTAATC
>NW_015388678.1:174344-177799 GCF_001527695.2 Protobothrops mucrosquamatus | reverse complement strand
AGGAATTAAAACATGCAAAGAACGATTGCAGGAATTGAGTACACCTAATCTAGTGAAAAGAAGGACCAGGGGTGACATGATAGCAGCCTTACAATACTTAAGGGCTGCCACAAGGAAGAGGGGGGGCAATTTATTTAACAAAGCACCCGTAGGCAGGATAAGAGACAATGGATGGAAACTAACCAAGGAGAGAAGCAACCTAGAACTAAGGAGAACTAAGGAGAAAATTCTTAACAGTAGAACAATTAATCAGTGGAACATTCAGAAGTTGTGGATGCTCCATCACTAGGGGAGCCCTGGGTAGCATGCAGGGCTGCAGTGGTGAGAATCTGATCTTCTCTTCTCCTGTCTCTTGGCCCTGTAATTCTCGGAGGGGCCTCCCCCATAGTTCCTCTAGCCATTATTGGACCATAACAAGAATCTTTATTTAGCTTCTTACACAATAGGAGGTTTTTTCTGCTACTTCTTTTTTTGAACAGGGAAGCTTAAGTAGCTTCTCTGCTTGTGGTCAGAAGGAAGTGTTTCCAGCTTCATGCTCTTCAGCTCCACTGTTCTGGAAACATGAAGACCTTCGGGGGGGAATACAACCTCAGAGACCAGCCAGAAGAGTTCCAAATATGGAGATTCTGCATCATCAAGCCAAACGAAGCCCACGTTTCATGCCAAAAAAAATCCGCTGTCTCCTTTCATTTAAACATCACTGCATGACAACAAAAAGTATCTAGAGATACTATCTGTGCATCTCCACCAACTGAAAGAGAAATTGTAACGCAGACCATCTGCTTGGAATTCGCCTCCAGTCTTACTTTTCCCCTTTCTTCCATTTCAATCAAAGGAAAACTCTTCCCAGATCACTGGGCAGATTCCAAGCTTGGGCTGCCTTGAAGGGAGGGAAAATATTCAGACAAATATCACATCTCTGACATAGGATTGATGCTCTTGTGTGCCAGGCACAGCCCATAGTGCAAAATCAAGAGATTCTGCAAGGCTTTCATCTAGTGCCATATGCAGGCTTTGGTTTGAAGTGTGCATATCACACCCAAATGCATCAACTTCAGTTTAGTTCTAATTCCAGAGCAAGTCAGAGCATCAGTTCAGGGCATGTGTTTTGTCTACAAAGCCCAACAAAACAAGCTTTTCCTCTGACTGACTTCATATCATTCATATGCATGAAAACTGTATAAAACTGTATGACACCCTCAAAAATAAGATTGCTTTGAGATAATCAGAAAGATGGAAAATACATTCAGTAATTCAATATGTTTTGGATTGGGGGGGACCTTAACTTTCCAAAAATCAACCATCAACACTAGATATGAAAATGACCAAAAACAGTCATTGTGAGCTACCTAGAGATAGATAGATAGAGATAGAGATAGAGATAGAGATAGAGATAGAGATAGAGATAGAGATGGAGATGGAGATGGAGATGGAGATGGAGATGGAGATGGAGAATGGAGATGGAGATGGAGAGATATAGATGGAGAGGGAGAGGGAGAGGGAGAAAAGAAGAGGTAATAGATAGATAGATAGATAGATAGATAGATAGACAGACAGACAGACAGACAGACAGACAGACAGACAGACAGACAGACAGACAGACAGACAGATAGACGGATAAATAGATGATAGATGATAGATAGATAGACAGACAGACAGACAGACAGACAGACAGACAGACAGACAGACAGACAGATAGATAATGGCTGCTAGATAGATAGATGTAATATTCTCAAACAGAAGGATTAACATGGGAATCCTTTGAAACATACATTATTCCTGTTTCCACCCACCTCACCCCAACCTGGCTATTTGTTTCCCCAATTTGGGTAGCATTTTAGACCCCTTTCCAGAGATCTTGAATTCCCACCCTAAAGCCTTGAAAAAGTGAAGAGCAAAAATAATTTTTAAAAATCCATCTCTGCCCCTCAGTAATATCTTCAGCTAAGGTTTAGACAACTAAGCCATGAACCTTGGCAGCTGAAAGTTTGTTTATTCCTGTTCCTCCATTTAATAGGAAAGCAAACATTTTCAGGTTAAACCATGTCTAATAACAAGTCTGATTTTCATAGCAACAAGCCTGCCAGGAAATATGCATCCATTTGTGCCTTAGCCTGGTCCATAAATGACCAAGTCTCTGTTTATTTTTCCAGAGTGTGAGTAAACAAGGCATCATCAGTTCAAGCCTAAAGAGGTGGCTGCTTATCTTAGCTTATCTCAGGCCAGAAATGAGATCCCAGGGTAGCCTTGATCTGGGAGGAGGGGAGCACAACGCCATTCTAGAGGTTAAGGGAATTATCTGGGAAAAAGAAAATCAGGGGAATAATAATTCATTTGAGAAGATGTCAAGAAATATTTTGCCTAAAGAAAGGATTCTATGCCTTTTTTATAGTTTGTAAGTTGGGTTCTAAGAATACCTTAAACTAAGTTAAAATGAGGTTTGGCAACCTGTAATGCATGTGTTGTGTGAACCCAACCATCCTCTTAGCTGCTCAGATGATGAAGTTGGTCATCAGATCAATATGGTTTATTGGTTTGGGCATAACATGTACTGTGAATTCTGCTACTTTCTATAAGAGAACAAAGTGTGCAAACTCAGGCATGGATAATAGTGAACAACAGTTCTGTGATCCTCTGTCACACCTCCCTGTTTCGAAAAAGAGCTCTCTCTTTGGCATGTATATTTACCTATCGGGCTATTTATGACACCAGAACTCAAGAGTTGTGTTCTTACAACCAGGTTAGTGAAAGACCTAGAACATACATTTGTAATATTTGATGCGTTTTTAACTTTGGTGATTTCTTGTTGTTGTTGAGATTGTTGGTGACTTACAAAGCCAGGCTGTTTGATTAATGGCTTAGTATAATGAGGCTTTTTGTTGTGTTGTGTGAGCAAAACTAGAGTTGGGCTACAGAGATGGAGGACTCCAGGAGAATCTTCATAGGATCTAGGGCCAGAGCATTAGAAGCGAGCAAAGGAAAGTTATGGGTGCTCCGTCACTGGAGGTTTTGAAGAAGAGACTGGACAGACATTTGTCCAGAAAGTCTCCTGCTTGGGCAAGGGGTTGGACTAGAAGACCTCCAAGGTCCCTTCCAACCCTATTATTCTATGTCCAGTGATATATGACGCTGAATTTAAAAGCCACAAGGGCACTAGATCAACCACTGAGGACTGAGAAGGATCAAGTGACCCCATCCCCTTTGAAATGACACGGTTCCAATAAAAGACCTCAAGCACAGGATTGTGAAAATACTCTCTCTCCCTTCCTCCTCTCGGTATAAATCAAGGAAGGAGAAATAGCCAGTATAAGAAATTTGACAGGTTGCAATTAAGAATGAGATTAGGGCTACAAGATCCAGGCTGCAAAAGGCTTACAGCCGGCTGAGGAATTCTGGGAGTTGAAGTCCACAAGTCTTAAAAGTCGCCAAGGTTGGAGACCCCTGAATTCTAGCGC
>NW_015388678.1:171069-173177 GCF_001527695.2 Protobothrops mucrosquamatus | reverse complement strand
CTGCAAGCTATCCGAAGGCTGCAGAAAAGGCCATTTTGCAACCGGGGGGGGGAGGAGGGGGGGGAGACTCTGCCCTTCCGCATTGACTGCCGCTTCTCCCTTCGTCATCTCCTAACCGTCCGGCCCCTCGCTCCCCTTCGCCGGGACATCCAGCCCAGGGGCACCTGGAAGAGGAGCTGTCAACTCAGTAGGGAGCGTGATGCACGCGTGAGTGCACGCAGGCACCCCTGTGCTACATCTAGTGTCTCTCTGCCTCCCGCGCCCCGCCCCACCAGCCTCTCCGGAGCTCAGATCGACGTCACGGATTGCTCGCGGGGAAGGTAGGGGGGGGGAAGAGAGAGAAACAGGTCCCCTGCAGGAAACTCCTCCCTCCCTCTTCTTACGACCCGCAGGTGTTAGGAGTCTGCCACACTCACACGCTCCGCCATGCACGGGTGTCAACGGGGAGGGGGGGGACAGAGAAGCGGAGGGCCTTGGCCCGGCATCGGTCCCCTGCCCCTGGCTTAATTGGAAGGGGCAGCCCAATTCCGTCCCGATTAATTAAAGGGCGGGGAAGGGCTCCGAGGGAGAAAGCTGTGGAATGGTGAGAGGGAGGGAGGGAGGGAGGGAGGGAAGAGGGCGGATGGAAACTAGTTTCAGATCTGTATGAGTCCCGTAAGGGAGATAGGGCGGTATATAAATTTAAATAATTAATAAATAAATAAATAAATAAATAAATAAATAAATAAATAAACCCAATATTTCATTTTAATTATGTTTTAAATTGGGGTATTTTTGTATTTGTTTTTTTATCAGGCTGTCAGCCGCCCTGAGTCCGTAAGGAGAAGGGCGGGGTACAAATTCAATAAATAAATAAATAAATAAATAAATAAATAAATAAATAAATAAATAAATAAATAAATAAATAAATAAATAAATAAATAAATAAATGATTAGATGCCTTTCCACGGATCCACGTGCCTGGATCCAGGCCGAAACCCAGCCCGAATTAGTCCCGTAACAAGGCCAAAAGACTGGAAATGCGGGCAAGAGGGAGGCCCGGTTTGGGAAGCAGGTTATGGGTGGGAGAAAGAGACCACGGAGTAATTTAGTGCCAGTGCACAAATGCCTAGGGCCAAGGCTAAATTTCTCTCTTTCTTTCCGACCCCACCCCACCCCTCCCAGGAGGGAGGGAGGGAGGGAGGGAGGGAGGGACGAAGGAAGACAGGAATTCCGATTTCAGCACCAGGGCGGTGAACAGCACCCCACACCTGGCGCCGCGGGGCCACGCCAGACCTCAGCAAAGGCACAGAAGACTTGGGGGGGGGGGGCAAGAGGGGGTCTCCTCCGCTCTTCTGCCCACCTGCGCCTCAGGCTTTTGCAGCAGCTGCTCCAGATGTTGGGCCTGGCCAAGCCGGCCCCTTCGCGGCAGAGCGAGACCACCATCTCCTCCCCATCCTTCGCCTTTCCCGCTTCAAACATGGCGGAGACACCTTCACTGGGGCCAAAATCGGGAGTCTTTTTTTTTTCCCCCACCGACCAATTTTATTAGAAGGGCCTCTGAAAAGGCGTAAACTCACCCCAGAGCGGATGCTCTTTTAATAAAATCGGTAGTCGGGAAAGGCGTCGCCAGGATTGCTGATTTATTTATTATTATTATTATTATGGCTACCATCGACCAACGGCAAATTCATGGAACCGAGGAGCGGGTTGCCTTCCTCGCCAGCCAATTGTCCCCCCATCTCCCCCAAAATCCAAGAAACCGACTAAGCGGAAAACAAGTGCTACCCCCCCCCTCACACACACACACCTTAAGAAAGATTTTTAAAAAATGGAATCGGTTACAATGCAAATATTTCGGTTCTCTCACTATGCTACTGTACGTAAGATGAGCCGAGACTTACTTCATCTGCTTCACAATTGTGCTTTTTCCGGATTCCCCAGCCCCTGTTGGGACAAAATAGAAGAAAAAGGAGGGGGGGAGGACATTAAAACCTTCATAAAAGCAAAATCTGGCCAGTGTGAGAATATAAGAAGATAAAGCAAATAACACGAGAGGAGAGAGGGAGAGGGAGAGAGAGAGAGAGAGAGAGAGAGAGAGAGAGAGAGAGAGAGAGAGAGAGAGGGAG
>NW_015388678.1:160841-168864 GCF_001527695.2 Protobothrops mucrosquamatus | reverse complement strand
TTTATTTTATTTTATTTTATTTTATTTTATTTTATTTTATTTTATTTTATTTTCCCCCGAGAAGGGACGCGAAAATAACTGGGGAATCCAAAGAAAGGTTGGGGGTCTTCTTCCGCAGAGAAAGAGAGCACCCCGAGATTGGAGCAAAGATTGAACTGTTCTCAACGAAGTCCTTTTGCTCCGGATAGAATAGATTCATCTAAGGGCATCAGGATCCTAAGGGCGTCAGGATCGCTTAAACTGGACGCAAAGCCTTCACACCCCGTTTGATCGCCCTCATGGCTGGGTGGGAAGAGGGATTGGTGAACTTTCTAGAGTCTCTCTTTAGCCAATCCTGGCTTATTCAGTGAACCACACTTTAAGCCATGGCTTGGTGTGATGAACGAATCGAGGGAGAACTTGTTCTCGGCTCTTGGTGTCCAGATGGCTTTGCTCAGCTAAAGAAGGATCTGCAGATCCATCGTGGATAAGTTGCCTTGTGATTAGTTGATCCTTCTCCATCTCCCTGGGCCAAAAGACACAAAGCAAATTGTTTGTCATTGGCTGCTGGTGTTGTTAGAAAGTGTCTACCTAGGCAGCAATTGAAAGCTGGTCTAGACAGCCTAATGCTTGGATGTGTGATGATGGCGAAATCTCAAGCTGGAAGATTAGACGGAGAAATTGAAAATCATTACTGGGGGGGGGGGGGGAAGGGCAATTCACCTTCCTATGACGCCAAAAATCCTGCATGGACGTGTCCATAAAACTCATCCATTTTGAACAGCTGAATTCCATGGTGTCCTCTTTAAAATCAGGAAGACGCTGAAGTTCGGACAAGATTATCGGTCATTGTTGCAGGAGAATCAGGTTGATCTCAGGAAGCCAAAGATCACGAGGAACTCGGTCAGACCTTCCTAGACGAATAAAACCTCCTGCCTTTTAATAAAATTGATTTGTCTGGAAAGGTGCCACCGAGCTCCTCCTGATTTTTGAAACCAGAGAAAATCTCAGCTGTGATTAAGCCTTCATCCGTATTTTTTTCAATGAAAACTTTTTATTAATTTTTCAACTAACCCCTCCAAAGTCTTAATACAAATATGGTATACATTAATAAAAAAATCATATTAAATACAGACATAAAAATTTCAGAGCCGCTCTGCAGCCCCCCCCTGCATCCACCCTCTCTTTCACCCTTCCTACCTACTTCCCTCCTCCCCTCCTATCCTCCTACCTACACCTCTCTCCTCTCTTTCAACCACCCCACACATCCCACCTCCTTCCTTTCCTCATCCTTCGGATGCAGTTTGGGGGTACTGGCCGAGCATCTCCTTTTCATAAAACTTTACATTATTTCTCTACAACATTTTAATACACCAACTTTTACATATCTCTACCCTCCTTCAAGCCTTCATCCGTATTACGTAGAGTGTTCCTTGTAGGATATCAACCTTGAACTTCCTTCTCTTATCATAGGAGAAATCCCATTATAAACAATGGGCTCCCTGCTGTGAAGGATGATGATTAGGGGACTGGAGGCTAAAAGATATGAAGAATGGTTGCAGGAATTGGGTATGTCTCGTCTAGTGAAAAGAAAGACTAGGGATGGGATGATACCCTAGCAGTCTTTCAATATTTAAGGGGCTCCCACAAAGAAGGGAGGGGGTCAACCTATTCTTCAAAGGCCCTGAAGGCTTAAGTTAAGGACTACCTGTATTCTATATCCACCTGGATAACATAAACCACAAATCTCGATTAAAGCAAAGCAACCAAAGCGGGTTTTGAGTTAGCACATTATATATAGATGTAGCTGCACTTAGATCTCCTTTACAACAGCAGACCCCAACTTTCTGGCTCTGTGGACTGGCAGTGGCAGGGGCAATGGGGAGAGGAGACAGGATGGTTTTGCACACACACCTGCTGCTTGTGCAAATGGAGCTTCACCCACTCACATGCTTGCACTCTGCTTGCATGGCCTGATTCCCAATGGACCACAGGTCCGGACCACAGATGGGGGATTGGGGACCCCTGCTTTACAAGCTTTGTAGTTAAAGGGACTGGGGAGCTTTTAAAACTGGAGCCTTATTTTTGCACACACACACACACACACACACACAGGGAGAGGGAGGGAGAGAGAGGGGGAGAGGGAGAGAGGGGGGAGGGAGAGAGAGAAAGGCAGAGAGAGAGGGAGGGAGAGATGGAGGGAGAGAGAGACGGAGGGAGAGGGAGGAAGAGAGAGAGAGAGGGAGAAGGAGAGAGAGGGAGGGAGAAGGAGAGAGAGAAAGAGGGAGGGAGAAGGAGAGAGAGAGAGAGAGAGAGAGAGAGAGAGAGAGAGAGAGAGAGAGAGAGAGAGAGAGAGAGAGAGAGAGAGAGAGAGAGAGAGAATGTGCAGCAGAGGTTGGTCTCTTCCCAACCCAGATGGTGAAGCATCAATTTGATTTCCAGACGTCTTTGCAGAGCCCTGGGATGCATCTTTTTGCGAGGTCTTTATTTGCCTTGAGTAGTTCTTTATTTAATTAGCCATGCAAATTCAATCCAAGAATTATGTGTATGGAAATCATTATTCGAATTAGAAAGCAGCTCCAGAGGCAATCATCCTGCCTGGTGGGTCGTGTGGAGGGGCTCGGATCAACTCTAGGTTGGATATTGTCATCTTCTCAACATTAATTGGGCTGCTCTAGTCTCATGAGCCTCCAAACCCAATTTAAGGGCTGCCGCAAATCCACAGCCAGGTGGGCAGGCCTGCTCTGGAATATATTGAATTTGATTTTTTAAAAGATTGGGGGAGGAAAGGCATGTAAAGCAAACTGTTGCGGTGCTTTTACTTTTCTCGTTTCCTAGGAACTGTCAGACAGTTACTGAGACAGGCGAGTGGCAGCCGCCCCCCCCCCCCCCGCCTTTTAAAAGACCAAAAGGATTGGAATTTGTTAGATTTCCCCAATAAGTGGTTTGCTGAAGTTTTTGCTCTTCTCTCTTTTAATCTTTTTCTTTTTTATTTTTTTGTTATTTATTTTTTATTGCAAAAGATACGACTTTATTTTTTTTACCAAAGTTTGCTGAAAAACCAATAACAACCTTGCTTACACAACTTACACTGTAACTACTGAACATGTCTCAAAGCTGATGCACATTTCACAGTCAGCTAAGACCAAATAAAGGATATTATAACTGAGCATCATTTTTTTCCCCATTTTTTTTATTAATTTTCAAATAAACAAACAAATTACAAATATGGTATACATTAAACAAAAGGAAAAAAAAACCCATATTATATATCTATTCAGAGGTGCTTAGCAGCCCCCCCCCCCCGCTTGCGTCCACCCTCTCTTTCACTCTTCCTACCTACTTCCCTCCTTCTCTCTTCTCGTCCTACCTCCTCTCTCCCTCCTCCTCTCAACTACCCTACACATCCCACCTCCTTCCTCTCAATCTTTTTCTTTTTTAAATTGGGGTGGAGGGCAGATTGAAATTAAAAGGAGAAGGAAATCAGTGAGGAAGGTGAGAATATCTTAAATCAGTGGTGGCGAACCTATGGCACGCGTGCCACAGGTGGCATGCAGAGCCCTCACTGTGGGCACGCGCGCCGTCGCCCCAGTCCTAGGCCTTCAGCTGGGTTTTATAAACTCTTTTCGCTTTAGGCCTCCGCCGCCGTGTGCAAAAAAAAAAAAAAGGTTCAATCAATCAATCAATTTCAACTTCTCGCGGGAAAAAAAAGATCTTGCAAAGTTGGAATTGATTGATTGAACTTTTTAGTCCCACCCAGTCTGCCGTTACCACCGCAGCCACGCCCAGCCAATGGGCCACGCCCACCCAGTGGGCCACACCCAGCCAATGGGTCACACCCACTTGGCACCCGACAATGCATAAGTGGGTTTTGGGTTGCAGTTTGGGCACTCGGTCTCTAAAAGGTTCGCCATCACTGTCTTAAATGGAGAGGGATGAAAGATAGCAGAGTACGTGAGAAATTGTTTCAGCTGTTTGTAAGAAGAAGCATCTTCCTTGTATGAAACACATCCTTTCAGTGTGAAAGTTTCACACATGTTCACTCAGGTTACCCACTTTCCTATTGCTTTTGTCATCAGATGAGCCCAAGAACTGCAGCTAGAAGAACTAAGGATAGTCTTGATAAAAAAGACAACTTCTGAAGGCAACTATTATCATCATAAAGAGAAGTAAGCTTGTGTGGCTAGTGACATTAAAAGGAAACAAGAGATAAAATATGGAGATTTGAACCTTAAATTGTCCATAGTTGTCTAACACAATACAAATCATTAACCCAGCTAGGAATAATGCATTAAATTAACTCTGGAAATTCTAGATCAAATAGAGATATGATTCTTTGAAAAAAAACAACACCACCCAAATCTTGGATGTGGCACAAAACTGTCTACTCATTAACATTATCATCCAGGAATGATTTCCAATTAGAATTAATTTCTGCATCAGGTTTACTCTACTCAAATTTATTCTTGACATTGAATCATACTCCCACAGTTTAATTAACCATTCTTCCAAAGAAAGAATCAGACCTTTTCCAGGGAAACGCATATAAAATCCTTGCAGCTATTAGCCTATGCTACTGACTACTGAAACATACTACCCACAGTTATAAAATCTTAATATGAAATAAAAGGCCTCTAGGCACAAATGCTTATTATGTATAATAAACTCAACAGCTATACATTCAAATCAAGACGGTTTCTTTTTTCAGTGTTTTGACAGATTCGCGGAGGCCCAGGAAAAAGAGACGGGGTGGGAATTTTTTTTTAACTTTTTAAACTTCAAAAATTCTGACTCTGAAATACAGGTAGACTCCAACTTACAACAGTTCATTTAGTGACCGTTCCAAGTTACAACGGCACTGAAAAAAGTGACTTGTGAGCATTTTTCACACCTACAGCCATTGCAGCATCCCCGTGGTCACGTGATCAAAATTCAAGTGTTTGGAAACTGACATGTACTTATGACTGTTGTAATGTCCCGGAATCATGTGATCCCCTTTTGCGACCTTCTCACAAGCAAAGTCAGTGGGAAAGTCAGATCCACTTAGCAACTGTGTTACTAACTTCACAACTGCAGTGAGTCACAGTGACAAGAACAGTCGTAAAATTCTGTTTGCTTAGCAACAGAAATGAGCTCAACTGTGGTCATAAATCAAGGACCACCTATGTAGAACAACGGCATACTTGTACATAAACCTCACTAAGAGATGCGATGCATTTCAGTTCTACTTAAATTACAAGAGGCAAAAAGCAGGCACTGAAAAATCAAACAAGGATCTCAAGTACCAACACTAAATCACTTCTGGTCCAAAATGCCTTGTGCGTAATAAAATATTTTCTACCTGTTTTGAGATTCGTTTTCCTGTGTTTAAATTAGAGCAATTATTACTCCATTGAAAACAGCCACTCTTTCTCTGTCTTTCTCTTGTCCTCTTTTTCTGAATGCTGTCTTTCCTCTTTTTNCTCCTCCTCCTCCTCCTCCTCCTCCTCCTCCTCCTCCTCTCTGCAAACCCCACTCCTTTCTAGCACTGATGATGTTACCTAGTTAGGTAATAAAATGTCTGCAAGAAAACCACCCAGCTCAGAGAGCACCAAGGACCCCATAGTCCTTCTCTTCCTCTTCCTCCTCCTCCTCTCTGCAAACCCCACTCCTTACTAGCACTGATGATGTTACCCGGTTGGGTAATGAAACGTCTGCAAGAAAACCCCCAAGCTCGGAGAGCACCAAGGATATCCCCCTGCATCTCAAGAGCTTGAGATCAAACTTGAGATCAACGTAGGGCACTCAGTCATTTCTCTCTTGCCTTTTAACTTCCAGAGTAACGCAGACTCCAAGCAAGAGTTTCATGGAATTTATTCAACACCCTTTGGACTG
Organism: Protobothrops mucrosquamatus; assembly: GCF_001527695.2. Lineage (NCBI taxonomy): Eukaryota > Metazoa > Chordata > Lepidosauria > Squamata > Viperidae > Protobothrops > Protobothrops mucrosquamatus. The sequence continues at coordinate 163,011 of NW_015388678.1, read as the reverse complement.
TAACTGCAGCCCCGTCATGTCACCAGAGAGGCTGTCGCAAATGTCCTATCAGCAGTGAAAATTTTGGGGGTAAGAAGTTGTGTAGGGAGGTAGGACCTCAATGCTAGCTGTAGTTTTCATCTGAATCGAGACAGAATTTGTCTTTTCCCCTGCTCCCAACACAATAACCCAAATCAACTGGACTGCCATTGTCAGAAATGGTGTAGGGGCCTCCTGCTTGGGTGGGGGGTTGGACTAGATGACCTACAAGGTAATTCTAATAATTCTAATAATCTAATAATGCTAATAATGCTAATAATTCTAATTCTAATTCACTTGGAAGACTGCATATTTCCAATTCTGGTTTCTCCGCAAAGAGGTTTGCTGCTGTTTTTAAAGTGAGGCGAATTGTTTATCTGCTCAGGATATTTGTGAAATGTTGCACTGCGCTCTTCCAGTCAGCCAACCCAAGTGGGACTATTATTTCCCCAGGGTACATAGCAGAGCTGCGTACTCCCAATTTTCATCAAAAAATATTTATGGGCCATGTAAGTTCAAGTCAAGAGGCAAATGTTTTGAGAAGGGCAATTCTTCACCCTGAGCCAGGAACCAATTTATCTATTAAAAGGATTATTTCGAAGTCAGTTGATTTAGAATTAAAGAAAGCTCAGCAACGAAGGAGGTTCAATTTTTTTTCAGACTTCCAGGTAAATAATTTACTTCCGGGCCAAACGATTTCTTAAATTTGCACCGTGTGCCACAATGAGGAAGAATACTAAACTTACGGATCCATCTTTCTCTTGATGCTCCTAAGAAAAACGGACGGAATTGTCCTGAGAGCCCAGGCTTTTCAGGAGAAAAAGCTCCACTTGCTAATTCGGTTTGAAGTTATTTGCCAGAAGCCACAGGTTTGTTTGTTTGTTTGTTTGTTTGTTTGTTTGTTTATTTATTTATTTAGTCTATATGCCTCCAACGCCACCCTCTCACCGACAAGGAGGCTTTAGCGGCTAACAAATGGTTCCACCCGTTTCAGCTGCCATTCTGACGTTACAGCCAGTCCTCAAATTACAGCCATAATTGGAGGGGAGGGGAGGGGAGGGGAAGGAAAGGAGAGGAGAGGGGAGAAGGGGAGAGAAGGGAAAGAGAAGGGGAGAAGAAGAGGAGGGAAGAGGAGGGAAGGGGAGGGAAGGGGAGGAGAGGAGAGGAGAGGAGAGGAGAGGGGAGAAGAGGGGAGGGGAGTGAAGGGAAGGGAAGGAAAGGAAAGGAAATGGGAGGAGAGGAAATGGGAGGAGAGGAGAGGGGGAGGAGAAGGGGAGAAGAAGAGGAGGGAAGAAGAAAGGAAATTGGAGGGAGGGGAGAGGAGAGGAGAGAAGAGGGGAGAAGGGAAGGAAGGGAAGGGAAGGGAAGGGAAGGGAAGAGAAGAGAAGAGAAGAGAAGAGAGAAGAGAAGAGAAGAGAAGAGAAGAGAAGAGAAGAGAAGAGAAGAGAAGAGAAGAGAAGAGAAGAGAAGAGAAGAGAAGCTCATATAAAGAGGATCTAGTGGCATTGGCAAAAAACGGCAAGCAATGGAAATGGACATCGAAGTCAAGAGACCTCCTCCATCTCTCCATCCTCACATGCAGCTCATTCCCTTTGAATGGCTTGTTTACACATGATGCAAGTTGAATTAGAGCCAACATGGCTGGTTTAAATTGACGAGCCAGCGCAGAGATGTGCCAGCCTTCTGGGCAAAATCCTAAAACAGACAATAGAAAGTGCTTTTTCTTACGTAGCGCTCTAGCCATTGCGAGCCCTTCTCCGATTAGGAACGGACCAGAATAGCAGCTGTCCACAGAGTGCACCCACCCACACCCCAGAATTGGATTTCCACCCGAGGCCTGGAAAGCAAATAGCCCAGAGTTTCAGCAACTCGTTGTACACTCTTCGGTTGCCACGGTAACCCAGCCCTGGAAATTCTTCAAAAACAAGCTTGGACTTTTGGGGTTGGTTTTTTTTGTTGTTGTTGTTGTTGTTGACAACTCTGTGTTTGTGTGCGTGCGGGAATGAATTGTGCCATCGCCTGGTAATCAGAAAACTAGGCATGAAGTTGTGTTCTTTTCCATTAAAGAAGCGCCTTTCCTGGAAAAAAAAGAAATAAAATAAAATAAAAAGAAGAATGGAGAAGCATTCTTTACCACAACCGTCCTTTGGTT
>NW_015388678.1:144872-158496 GCF_001527695.2 Protobothrops mucrosquamatus | reverse complement strand
TGTGAATGCTCCAACACTGGAAGTTTTTAAGAAGAGATTGGAAAACCATTTGTTTGAAATGGTATAGGGTTTCCTGCCTAAGCATGGGGTTGGACTAGAAGACCTCCAAGGTCCCTTCCAACTCTGTTATTCTATTCTATTCTATTCTATTCTATTCTATTCTATTCTATTCTATTCTATTCTATTCTATTCTATTCTAGACTTGTGGAGTTCAACTCTTAAAATTCCCCATTCTGGGAGTTGGTCCACAAACTTGCCAAGATTGGATTCCCCTGTTTTACGTGAAGATCTTGCTATAATTATGGAGTTTGCAATGCCCCCCACATCCTAGGCAAAGGGTCTCTGTCTTGTGGGAACGTCTGGCTGGTGGCTAAGTAGATCCGTGGCTTCTGATTCTGCAACACCTGGCCTGCTCTAAGTCAGAAATCGCCAGGAGGCTAGGAAGCCAGGAGCCAGAATGGTTTTACCGTGAATTGGCTGGGAAGCCATTCTTTACATTTGCCTGCTCACGTCTTCTGAAATCGCGCTCTCTGTCTCCCTCCCACCGCCCAGAGCTCTATTTTTAGCCCTGCGCAGAGGAACAGTTAAGGCAGACGCATATAAAAGGACAGCCTAGTGTATCAATGCCAACAAGTCTTGGAATCAAAAACAGCCTGTCTGCAAATCCTGCAGGGGGTGTGTGTGCACAGGTATGTTGGGTGAAATCGCAGAAGCAGAGGTAGTGAAGCTGGGGCAGTTCTAACAGGTGCTTGGAATCCACCCGGATCGGTCATAAAGTCCGTTACGGTCATTTGGCAGGGATGGTCAGGAGACACAAGGAGGCGAACAAAAGTTGCGACGAGGTTGGGCCTCGGGTTATTATCCTCAAGGTGCTGACCCAACCCACTGTCGAACCTCGCTGTGAGTGGACCCTTCTGGTGAAGAGGTCTGGTGGATCCCAGCAAGTCCAAGGACACACTGGCAATCTTTCTCGGTGGTGGTGGGGGGGGAGACAGGAATATACATGCGCCCGTAGACATACACAATGCATGCATGCACACCCAGAGAGAAAGGTTGCTAGGAGACTGCTCTCTGCCTGCTTACTTTCCCAGCCCTGAAATAGATCTTAGGCAGAACTCGCCATTTCTGAAAGAGGAGGAGCATCCCTTTCCCAGGACGGCTTCTTCGGCAAGGGATCTGGACAGACCACGTGTCATCCTGGAACCACCAGTATTTGCCCCGTCCCTCCATCCTCCTGGCTCTCCCAGATTCTTCTCCCTGTTCTGCAAACTCTCCCTGGCTGCCTTAGGGTGCAGATGCTGAGGATCATTCCTTATTTCTACTTTATCGTCTTCATTCATGTACAGGGCTCTCAGAGAACCAACTCCATCAGCAGCAACACTTTCTCAACAATAAAACTTAAAAAGAAATCACCCAGGCGGAAACAGGGCAGAGAGAGTACATTATAGAACAAGGATTCTGGACTCCTTTCTACCCCATTTTATTGGCACTGGGGTGTGTGTCTGTGTGTGTGAGAGAGAGAGAGAGGGAGAGAGAAGGAAGGAAGGAAGGAAGGAAGGAAGGAAGGAAGGAAGGAAGGAAGGAAGGAAGGAGGGAGGGAGGGAGGGAGGGAGNGCTCTCTGAGCTTGGTTGTTTTCTTGCAGATATTTCATTATGCCCGGAAGTGAGCTTTCCTTTCTTCATCGCAAAGCGTTTATTTCCCGAAGATGTGCTGGGCTCAGGCTGAAACCACTTCCACCACATGAAAATCCGTAGGTTGGCCTACGCCGAGTATCTGCTTACAAATATATTGATTGGCATCCGAGCCAAAGCCATCGCTCAGGACAACCCTTCTTTACGGGGCAATCCCATTCTGGGTGGGAGAGAGATGAAGAACGTATATGAGAGCGGCGTTTGCTCAGCCAGTGGTTCGTTTTATTTTATTCATTAAATTTTGCATGCCGCCCATCTCGCCAAGAGAATATTTTAGGAGGTTTACAACCAAGTAACAGAATAGCAGAGCTGGAAGGGACCTTGGAGGTCTTTTGGTCCAACCCCCTGCTCAAACAGGGGATCCTACACCATTCTGGACAAATGGTTGTCCAATTTCTTGTTGAAAACCTCCAGTAATGGAGCACCCACAACATCTGAAGGCAAGCCGTTCCACTGGTTGATTGTTCTCATCATCTCCTTAGTTCTAGGCTGGTTATACATTCTTGGCTTAAAATTTAAAAGCTATTCTTAGAAGTTTTTTTAAAGTCATGGGGTTGGACTAGAAGACCTCCAAGGTCCCTTCCAACTCTGTTATTCTGTCCTGTCCTGTCCTGTCCTGTCCTATCCTATCCTATCCTATCCTATCCTATCCTATCCTATCCTATCCTATTCTATTCTATTCTATTCTATTCTATTCACAGACAGACAGAATGCTTCAACCTCCACATTCTCCAGACCATTAAGGTCCAGAATCGTTAGCAAAAAAACAACAACCATTCCTTAGAAATGTAAATTTGGCACATTCCCAGTAAAAGTAGCCCTAAAACAGATTTATTTTCCCTTATGTTCCATCATGAAGATTGATTGATTAAATCATAAGGAGAAATTTTCTGACAGAGAAAATAATCAGTGGAACGGCTTGCCTCTAGAAGCTGTGGATGCTCCATCCCTGGAGGCTTTCAAGAAGAGAGTGGGTAGCCGTTTGACCAAGATGGTAAAAGGTCTCCTGCTTGAGCAGGGGGCTGGACTAGAAGACCTCCAAAGTCCCTTCCATCCATGTTATTCTATGTCCGATTCTTGGAGAATCCCTGGACAAATCCCTGCAGTTTTCTTGGCAAGGTTTTTCAGGTTGCCGTGGTCATCTTCTTCCCAGGGATTGGAGAGAGGGACATCCCCAAGGTCACCCAGCGGCTTTGTTCCTAAGGCGGGTCTAGAACTGACGGTCTCTTGGGTTTTATCCTGAAGCCTTCACCACCAGACCAAACGGGCTCACTCAAAATAGACTTCACGTCCTGTTATAAATAAGCAATTTCTAAAAATACTTTCCCCCTCCAAAATCCCGATAAAAAAAATCCCCGTCCTTGCCAAAGTGCATGATATGGTCTCACCTACTTTGCAGTATCTTCCCGCTGCTCTCTTAATCTAATGCAAGGACACCTTCGTTCAAGATATGGGTTGGGGGTTTTTTTTCCCTAGAGGCTAGAACTCTGTAAAGTCTTTGTGGTCTCCCATCTGATCAAATCAGTTCAGATCTGTTTGGATTTACTAAGATCGGTCAACATTCTGGGTCCAGTTCAAGGTGTTGGTTTTCACCTTTGAAACCCATCATGGCTTGGATCCAGCTTACCTGAGGCACCATCTCACTAAACCTGCATTGGCAGGGGGGCCGTGCTGCGGACCCTGACAGTGAAGGAATTCTGGCTGTCAGGGTCCAGGAGAAGAGTCTTTTCTGCCATGGCTCCCATTATTATTATTATTATTATTATTATTATTATTATTATTATTATTATTATTATTATTATTATTATTGTTGTTGTTGTTGTTGTTGTTGTTGTTGTTGTTGTTGTTGTTGTTGTTGTTGTTGGAAAGGACCTTGGAGGTCTTCTAATCCAACCCCTTACTCAGGCAGGAAACCCTACACCATTTCAGACAAATGGTTGTCCAATCTCTTCTTAAAAACTTCCAATGTTGGAGCATTTACAAAAGGGGTCTTCAAACTTGGCCCTTTTATGACTTGTGGACTTCAACTCCCAGAATTCCTCAGCCAGGCATACTGGCTGAGGAATTCTGGGAGTTGAAGTCCACAAGTCATAAAAGGGCCAAGTTTGAAGACCCCTGCAGTAGGGTGTAGTAATTAAGGCATCAGGCTAGAAACTGGGAAACCGGGAGTTCTAGTCCTGCCCTAGCTTAAAACCAGATGGGTGACCTTGGACCAGTCACTTTCTCTGGGCCCTAAGAAGGAGGCAATGGCAAACCACTTCCAAAAAACAGCAAAGCTGTAGAGACGTGTCCAGGGAGTTGCTAGGAGTTTGCATTGACTCAAAGGCACACGCAGCAATATCAAATAAAAATAGATCTCGCTAGTACATCACCCTCAAGTATTTTACAACTTTCCCCCTTTAGATGCATAAGAAATTATAATTCGGTGGGGCAGTGTACAGAGGCACTGAAGAGGACAGAAAGAACATTCTTATTATGGTCACTGGCCAGAATAATATATAGTTATGTAAGGGTTTACAGAGCACCAATGGAAATAACATTAAAAATCTGATATAGCAATAAATATAAGTACTAGTGTACTAAAAGGATACAAGAATACTGAAGACCAAATTACTAAATCGTTAAAAAAAAAAACCTTTGCAAAGGCATGCAAGAAAAACATATTAGGTATAAAATAAGATAATGCAAAATAGCCTTATTACAAAAAATAATTTGCCCAGTAATCTCATTTGTTTCTCATAATTGTGATACATCACAATCTGTTTGCTAATGACACAAGGTCTAAAACAATGCTGGCAACTGTAAAAATGTCAGCAGCGCACAGTTGCATACAAGCAATATTTATGAATCTATCCAGTGTGTAATAAAAGCCAGAGGACTGTGGAAGAATTCAGATCTGCATTTTGTTTATATGTCTTAACAAAGCAGAATTTTTTTTTTATTAGAGAACAATTGCTGGTGAGGATCAGGAACATGTCAGATTCTGCAATGTCATACAGTCCCAAATATTCAATACAGCATAAATTTATTCAATATTCATTAAAACCTCTGGAGACGTCAACAAACACTGAACATGATTTTATTGATGTAGTCCCTTCCTTATAAGCTCTATTTCAGCTTCTTGACTGCATCCTATTAACTTGCAAACTTGCTTCATCACGTATAGACATAGAATAATACAGCTGGAAGGGACCTTGGAGGTCTTCTAGACCAGGGGTCCTCAACCTTGGCAACTTTAAGACTTGTGGACTTCAAGTTCCTCAGCCAGGAATTCTGAGAGTTGAGGTCCATAAGTCTTAAAGTTGCCAAGGTTGGAGACCCCTGTAATCTAGACCAACCCCTTGCTTGAGCAGGAGACCCTATACCATTTCAGATAAATGATTGTCCACTTTCTTTTTTGTAAGCCCCCAGTGATGGGGCACCCACAACTTCTGAAGGCAAGCTGTTCCACTGATTAATTGTTCTCATTGACAGGAAATTTCTCCTCGCTTCTAGGTTGGTTTTCTCTTTAATGATCTTCCACCCATTGCTTCTCGTCCTGCCCTCAAGCGCTTTGGAGGCCAGCAGTGGCTTCAGTTTGGTTCATTCACAAATCAGTTCTACATTTTACTTCCCCAGGGAATTCAGACCGAAACAACCCAGATGGAAAAGGGCCTTGCTGGTGTCCACTCGTTTAGGAGAACTTCTGACTACCTGGAATTTGTCTGATTCCAACACTGCTTTAGTCACAGAAAACCTAATTTTATTTTACCAGATTGTCTCTTCCTATGGGTGTCTTTATTTACTCCTTCTTCTAACTGTTCACGCTTTCCTGACTGATCCATAGCTTAAATGTTATAGTAATTTTATTTCTTTCTCTGTGTGTCAACTTCGCATACCGCCACGTAATTACATTGTAGACTCCCAGTGGTTAATGTTAAAAGATGTAAAAGCATTCTTTTAAATATAGGTTGTATTTTTAAGACTGTTTATTTTTAATTATCTGCTGCATGGCTGCTCTGTTAATAGAAAAGTGGGAGAAGATGATCATAAAATAAAGACACGGACAAGGAGGAGAGTGGGTCAATGCCAATAAAGTTAATACTTTTTTTTTTTAAAAAGCAATATTAAAATTAGGGAAATTGACCCCATGAAATGAACAACAGCCAAAAGGCTTAGCCTAAAAGGAAGATAAAAGCTACTGCATTCCCAAGGTCCCAAGCGTTTTCATCATCTAAATCAGGGGTCCTCAACCTTGACAACTTTAAGACTTGTGGACTTCAATTCCCAGTGGTCAAACTATTCATGTGCTGGTATGACAATCCAAGTCCCACCCCCTTTTCTTAATAAATCTTGTTAAACACCATCTATGAAATTGTGCTCTGGAAAAGAACCACTTTCAATTTAGGCAGTGGCTAATGGACCTCATGTTGGATTTAATTTCAACCTACAGAAAATTAAGCAGGATTAATTACGTAACAATATTATGATTATGCCCCTGGGTGCTCGACAATTTTCCACTTCTGTTACATAAAAAAAAATAATAATAACAACAGCAAATTTCAAAGGGTCTGTGAGAGGGAGAGGTTAAGAGATCTATTAATGTTCCATGTAAATGGCACCTAATTGGCAGAAAAAAGAAGGAAGGAAGGAAGGAAGGGAGGGAGGGAGGGAGGGAGGGAGGGAGGAAGATGAGAGATGGAAGGAAGGGAGGAAGGAAGGAAGGAAGGAAGGAAGGGGAGGGAGGGATAAGAGAGATGGAAGGAAGGAAGGGAGATGGATGGAAGGAAGGAAAGAGGGAGGGAGGGAGGGAGGGAGGAAGAAAGGAAGGAAGGAAGGAAGGAAGGAAGGGAGATGGAAGGAGGGAGGGAGGGAAGGAGGAAGGGGAGGGATAAGAGGTGGAAGGAAGGAAAGGAGGAAGGAAGAGAGAAGGAAGGAAAGAAGGAAGGAAGGAAGGAAGGAAGGAAGGAAGGAAGGAAGGAAGGAAGGAAGGGGAGGGATAAGAGAGATAGAAGGAAGGGAGGGGGGAGGGAAGGATAAGAGAGATGGATGGAAAGAAGGAAGGAAGGGAGATGGAAGGAAGGAAGGAAGGAAGGAAGGGGAGGGATAAGAGAGATAGAAGGAAGGGAGGGGGGAGAGAGGGAAAGGAAGGAAATTCTCTTGGTGATTTCCATTGCAAAAAAGCAAACAAAACCATTTTTTCCCCCTGAAAAGAGTTCACTAACCCCATCCCTCCCTCCGTCCCTCCCTCTATTTATGACCCAACTAACTTTGGCAAGCTGCTCCCAACTTCAATTAAATGTGGTGCATTTTTGGTAATGGTAGGAAATTAGCTCCTCCGATAGATTGCGGGTCTGTGAAAATAATGACTTCCCTCCACAATTTAATGAAGCCCTCTGACCGTTCCTGGCATCCGCAGGAGCGCCAGACAAGGAGTGGGGGGACCCGGGGCTTGGAGCTGATACAAAACCAGCCCATTTTCATTCCTTCCTCCCCCCCCCCTTCCACCTCTTGAAAATCTGATGAGGCAGTAAAGAGCCCCAACTTTCCAACTTCTCATTTGGCCCCTCCCTCCCTGTGCTGATTGATGGATTGATTTCTTAAACGGAATGTCCGTTTAAAAAAAAAATAGGGCCGAGGACAAGAGGTTGGCATCCAATATTAATAGAAAGTAGCACAGGAAACACGGCGTCGGTCTCTCTCTCTCTCTCCCCCCCCCCCGCTCTTCTCTCTTCTGCCTCGATATAAAAAGAGAGACTCCATTTGCTAAATGCTGGCAGCATCTGGCACAACTGTCTCTTCCAGAAAAATATTGCTGCCGGGCTGAGCAGCGCAAAGAGGGCTAAACAACAGGCCCACGTAACTAGCTTAAAGGGATGAAGAAGATCAACATGGTTAAAAGGCTGGTGAAAAGATTTTATGCACCAGGCAGAAGTGGGGTTGAATGGCGGGGTGTGTGTGTGTGTGTGTGTGTGTGTGTGAAGAGATCCTTTTTAAGGATCATTTGTTGAAGGCATGTCATTGGATGCAAAGAAATTCGTAGCAGGTTCAAATGCACATCCTTCGTTCAAATAGGCATCCTAGGGCCCAAATGCATGACTTTGAATAACAGAATATCAGGCTTGGAAGGGACCTTGACGGTCTCCTAGTGGTCCAACTCCCTGCTCAAGCAGGAAACCGTATACCATTTCAGACAAATGGTTGTCTACTCTCTTCTTAAAAGCCCCCAGTGTTGCAGCACCCACAACTTCTGGAGGCAAGCCGTTCCACTGATTAATTGTCCTCACTGTCAGGAAATGTCTAGGTTACTTCCTTCCTTCCAGCTGATATTGAATCCTGGTGATTTAACAGCCAGGGCCATCCTTAGGGAAGTGATTTGCCTTGGTCTTCAAGCGCAGGATCACCTGCATCTGCCAGAACGTTCCTTGACCAAGAGAGAGAGAGAGAAAAAAAATATGACCTTGACGGCATATCTTGCAACTAGCTTAAAGGGATGCAAGAATTGTTATCCAGGCAAAGGGGCTGAAAGATTTGTTGTGCTCTGAGGAACCAGATAGCATTTGGAAGAAGCTCAGCCAGACCGCCATGATTACTGTAGAGTAGAGGTCTTCAAACCTGGCCCCTTTGTGACTTGTGGACTTCAACTCCCAGAATTCCTCAGCCAGCATCGTGTGACATCGCGAGTTTGACATGTCTGCTGTACAGGGTAAGCAGGAGATTCACAGACATTTCGGCCATCTGTCCACTGGTTATGGGCAGAAGCCTCACTTTTCACCCTTTTGAAGTTGCTCCAAAGTTCTTCTCGGTAACCATTGGAAAAGCAAAAATCCCCTTCATCAAATCTATTCCTAATGGTTAGAAACAGATGCCAGAGAGATCTCCTGCAAGAGTCTAATATAAACAAATGTCCAAGGCTCCTCTGGAGGACGTGGCTGACTGGCCCCAGGGGTGAGGTTGGGGGAACGTAGGCTTGTTTCCCAAGTCTGGTTGAGTGGAAGTTTGATTCCTTTGTTCTGCGTGCCATTTGGTGCATCGCTTTGGAAGGGGGCTATGAAGAATATTGGACATGCTAAAGGATCAAAGAGTTATGCATAAAGGAACGTCTTACAGAGGTCTCCTAAACTGAAACTAGGCCTTGCTGGATCCTCAGAAATAGCCATTCTGACTATCTCTGCTGCCATCTCAAAACAAAGCAGTAAACAAGGCTATCTTAGGCAAGGCACATGCCCAGGCATGTCTATCCACCACAAAGAGGACAGGACCGGCCTACAGGGACCTCCTTCCGCAGATCCCAGGTGGTTAGTGGACCTGTGCCAGTAACTGCTGCAAGGAATCTGTTAGACTGCTGAGTGTGATGGATAGAACGGTATCTTTAAAACCGTGCACGGATTTTAAAGGTCTCGGATTTCTTTGGAGGTGGAGGAGATTGTTTGGTGCTTGGTCTTTCCACATTTCCACACTTGGGAGATATTGGGTGGTAAATTTAGCAAAGAAGCCCACCTGAAAAAAAGCGGTCCAAGGCAGGGAAGTTCCACCTAGCAGAGAATTTGGCAGAAGGTGAACTAGAGGCCAGATGTGTCCCCTCGAGGTTGCGTTGTGTGGTTCTTAGAGCTTCTTTCCAGTACACTGCCAAAATCCGTGACTCGTTTTCCAGATAGAAATCAATAATGCAGCCTATAATAAAGAAGCTGGCGGAAACCTTGCAAGACACAATCGGAGTTTTAGTCTAAAAATGCTTTCTTTGAAAGTCACGTGAGAAGATTCCAGCTACTTGGCTCCACTGGACCACTGACAGCTGGGGTCTCTTATTTTAATTCTGTGGCATTTAAAATATTTCCAACATTGCAGCTTTATAGTTTTGCCTTTCTGTGGTCAGAGTGAAGTTCCAGCTACTACCAACCCTCTCAAATCCTTTTCTTCCTTCCTTCGCTCACACACTCATTCATTCACTCACTCCTTCTTTACTTCTTCTCTCCTCTCTTTAGTTTCTTCCCTCTCTCTCCCTCCGCCTTTTCTTCTTCCCTTCCTTCTTCCCTTCCCTCTCTCCTCTTCCTTCTTTCCTCCCTCCCTCCCTCTTTTCGTTCTTTCCTTCCCTCTCTCCTCCTCCTTCCTTCACTATCATGTACCGTGCCCTGAAATGATTCACAATTCAAGAATAGCAACAGAAGAGAGGCTGACATCAAACTGAAATTGCAGATTATGGTTTTTTTTTTATCAATTTAGATTGAAATTTTGCCAGCGCTGAATTGAAGAATCGAAGACAAACATATACGTAAAGCACACATGAAGCAAATAGGCACACAATGATTCATTACATTAACAGAAATGCTTCCAAGAATGTGTCAAAATGGATATGAATATGTGGCTTGTGAAATAACATTGAGAAAAGATACAGAAATGAGATAGAATGAAGTTAAGCACAGCAAAAGAAGAACACAACAATCTCGCCTGTGGGATTGGCCCTTCCTTAACCAACAGCTTCTCATGACCACAGTCTCTTCTCTATCACTGCTTATCAAATGTTCTTTTAAAAATATTTTAATTAGGCTTTGAATATGAATGCAATATGAAGTATAAATTACACGTTTATCAAGGGTGGTTAGCATTTAGCTCTGTAAACATTTTGTTTCGCTTGCGAAAAAGAGTACGGAGACGAGCAATAAAGGCGATTAGGGGGATGAGGCTAAATCATAGGGAGAACGGTTGCAGGAATTAGCAGTGTCTAGTTTAATAAAAAGAAGAGCTAGGGGAGACATGATAGCAGCGTTCCAATATGTAAAGGGCTGGCACAAAGAAGAGGGAGTCAAGCTATTTCTCCAAAGCACCTGAAGGCAGGACAAGAAGCAACAGATGGAAACTAATCAAGGAGAGAAGCAACCTAGAACTAAGGAGAAACTTCCTGACAGAACAATTAATCAGTGGAACAACTTGCCTCCAGAAGTTGTGAATGCTCCAATGCTGGAAGTTTTTTTTTTTAATCTGAAATGGTATAAGGTTTCCTGCCTGAGCAGGTGGTTGGACTAGAAGACCTCCAAGGTCCCTTCCACCTCTGTTATTCTCTTCTCTTCTCTTCTCTTCTCTTCTCTTCTCTTCTCTTCTCTTCTCTTCTCTTCTCTTCTCTTCTCTTCTCTTCTCTTCTCTTCTCTTCTCTCCCCGTAATCTCTTTTTGCCTTTTTCACCACTCTCTGCACAACCTTCTTGTCTGAAACAGTGATACTTCCAAACCACACAGTAATACAATGTGACAGGATGCTTTCAATTGTCCCTCTCTTGAAAGTTGTAAGGATATCTAGTTCCAAGTTAAGATGGAGGGGGGGAAATACACCAGCCTTCCATACCACCTGTTCTCTTTCATCTACGTTGGATGTTAGGATGGTGGGATGGATAAAGAATACATTGGAGGGCATCATATTAAGGAAGGTCATGCTAGTTTATAAACTGTGTTTCTTTATGTGGATCAGTAAACTGGGATTATAATAGCTTTAACATATCCCGGCTAGATCAGACTGTCGTTCAGTATCCCGTTTCCTACAGTAACCAGCCATGCCCTTCCAAAAAGGCTAAATCTAGCAAGAGATATTTTTTATGCAAAAAAAAGAACTATGCGATTTGTTTTCTTACATCAGTGAAACCAGGACAATGCAAATGAAGAATGTGCGAACATGTTGTTTGAGAATCTTTGATGACTCAAATTCCTGACTCCCTTCTCTTCCTCTACCCTGCCTTACGCTACCCTCAGCCCCAGGATAGTAAGCCAGCCATCTATATGATCAGATAGGTAGCATATATATTAAGCTTTTGCAAATCACCCGAAGAGAAAAATAGGTCAAAAATCAAGCAAGACTCTTCTGCTCATATGAGTCATGTCATTTCAGAAGAATATTTTTGACAATTTCAATCCTAAATCAAAGGCCAGACTGAAAACCCCATTGCACAAAAAGGACCTATCTGGTCCCTAAACTCAACTGCAGAGAAAGACAGGTGAAAAAAAAGATGAGTGCCAAATTTGAAAGAAAGAAAAAACACAGAGTGGTTTCACGGCTGCAATTGTAATGACTGAGGGAAGGCATCGATGGTCGTTATCCACCCTAATGATCAATGGCTGGAGAAGGGATGATGGATCCAATTACTATTGAGTTTATATTCTGATTACGTCAATATCTTCCTTGTGGCAATGGCATTGTGTTGAATTAATTAACACAAGAGAAGCATGCCCACATGCTTGCAACGATGTGAATTAAATACAGATAGTCCTCAACTTACAACAATTCATTTAGTGACCTGCTGGCTCAGGAATTCTGGGAGTTGACGTCCACAAGTCATAAAAGAGCCAAGGTTCCCCGCCCCTGGTTCAGAGGAATGTCAACTGGTCCATGTTTCTGACATTGCACCAATTTCTGAAGACATACTTTACAAGATGAGAATAGATCTTGAGGTTACAATAGGAATATGTAAGAAAACCAGACCATTCCAACTGCCAATCAACAAGAGAACCAATCAGCTGCTCAGAATTTAAGTATAGCTCCAAAGAAACAACCAATCGCACGACTAACTGACCACACTGGCACACAAGACATTTATAAACTAAGGAGACCAGGACAAGAAAATCCTGCTGCTGATGTGACCTAGTTTGGTAACGAAACGTTCGGAAACTAGCCTGGAGAGCAAACCACAGCCAAAATACAAGATGAGATCTTTAAAAGTTGTGTTCCTTGATGTCCTCCTGAACTTTGTCCATCTTAAGAGAGAGGAGGTCCCAGAGAAGAGACTACATCAGGAGTCTTCAAACTCGGCCCTTTTATGACTCATGGACTTTAACTCCCAGAATTCTTGAGCCAACATGCCAAGGGCTGAGTTTGAAGACCCCTGGACTACATGGTTGACCTCTTCTTTCCTTCTACAAACTGGGCTATTTTTCAGGTGACAATGATGAGGAGTGAAAAGACAGCGGGAGGGTGAAACTGCTGAGGTAACTCATCTTATTTGTAAGAGTAGGAAACAGGCAAGGATGAATCGCATTAGGTTAGGAAGGTCAGTGTGTCAAGTGAAGGGAAGCTTTGAAGCTGATGTCAAAGAGCTCCATTAAGCCTTGAAAGAGAGTCCTTTGAGGTTATGGAAGTCAGTCAGTTGAGATGCTAAAAAACCCCAAGAGGACAGGAAACCAATACTTGGAGAATCAGAAACTCAATGATATTGAGTTGACGTAAACAGGCTTTTTAATTTTGTGACCTGATCTTCTAAGAGTTTTCACCAATACTCCTGGCTCAAACTTGATTTTTGGGTGACAGTTCAAAGGCTGGATCATAATGCAAAGACTCATATTTACACCAGTCATTCAGAAGTCTTGTTGACTTAGGATTTAGAATTGACTTCTAATATGTAAGTCTTGTCCACTAATCTCTGAGATTCTTCCATATTTTGCCTTATTATTGGTTTATAAATGCAGAAGAATTATGCTTGCTTTGATAATTACCGCAATAATTATCGGCTATTGTCCAAATATCTTAGAAAGGCTGACCAATACAAAAGTTACTTAATGTCAATAATAAACTGAAGTGAGCAGAAATTGTCATTTCAAAACAAGGATGGTCTTATTTCTCACCTTCACACTTACTTTTACACGCATATATACACCTGCAGTGAGGCTTTATCCACCCAAAGGCCCATCATTGGTTTTGCAGCATTGGGATCCTTTTTTTATTTCTTATTTTTAAAGCCTACACAAAGTTCTTTTTGAGAGTCCACCCCATTATCCTTCAAAGACTCAGCTTCAAAGGCTTCTGGACTGGCTATCATTAGTTTCTACATAACAAGGAAAAAGGGAAACAATAGTAGAACCTTTGAAATTTATTGCTTCCATTTGGATTAAATGATGGCTCTTCCTCCAGAAAAGCTTTTATAAATCCAGCACAAAATTGGGAGAGTGCAGGAACTCAAAATGAGCAGCATTATT
>NW_015388678.1:139291-142854 GCF_001527695.2 Protobothrops mucrosquamatus | reverse complement strand
GGTTTTTTTTATGTTGTTCTTTTCCTGCTCTTGGTTGCTGTGGTCTATGGGAAAACAGCATCAGCCATCCACCCACCCACCCACCCATCCAGATAAACCAATAACTTGCAGGTTTTCTTTCTTCCTAGGTAGAGGCATTGTTTAAAGGCTCTTGCTCCCTCTTCTGATTATAAAAAACCTTGCAGCCTATTTATTTTAAAAAAATTTAAAGAACTTTTTAGCAGGCAGAAGAACAAGTGAGAGAAGGAAGAAAGCCACAAAGCAGAGGGGTAGAAAGCTTTTTTTTTCTTTTGCATTTGGGAGTGGTGTTAAAGCATAACGTCCCTGCCTGAAACTTTGTGGGATGTTCTCCTTGGCCCTTAAAAAAGAAACAAAGGTGGAGACTTTGCTCGCCTTACTTCTTGGTATCCCCAAAATGCAAGAGGCCCCCCCCAAATCTGAGCCTTGATTCACTTGGAGACGTTCTCTTGCCACATTTTCAATGTACAACTTCGTGACAACTTTTAAAGAGTTGGGGGCAAGGATAGGTATCGGGCTTATGTCTCTTGTGACTACTCAAGGATTCAAGGTTAATTCCCCATTTGACTTCCTCCTTTCAGCCTGGCTGGCAGTGTCCCAATAGTTTATGATGGATTAATACAGGAGGAGAGGGATTAAGCAGAGGGTGACAACATCTTTCCTTTTCTTTGTGGGTTCTGCTTCATTTGATGTCAGACTCCAAAAAAAAACCAAGGAAGACACGTTGAGGTTTTTCTAAGGCAGTTTCCTTGATTGTTCCTCACCTGTAGACAGAAATCTTGCCAAATTAAAGCAGACTATTTGCACCATAAAACACTCTGGGAATGATTAGGGAGGAGCTGTCTTCACTCTCTTTCTCACACACAAGCAATCTGAACTGTGCTGTCTCTTGCTGCTCTGGAATGCAGCCCCTCCCTTCTGGGAATCCGGTCTACATTCCATCACAGTAGATGGTTGTATTCCTTTGCAAGATACTTTGGATTTGTGATTGAAGGCATTCTAGGTGATGGATTATCTTTTGATGAAGCTCAGTAAATGTCCTAAGCAACAATCATAATAAATACGTACCGGTGCGGTCAAGTTTGCACACAGTGTAAGTATGTCTATGTCCACACTTTCAGAAGAAATGCCTCTTCTTCACAGTTTACCAACATGCCATTCTGTCTAGTACAATCCTTGAATCATTCTGATGGGGGTGATTAAATTTATTGTGAATAATGGATCATTACGCTGCTTCGACGGTAATGGATGATTGCAAATAGACTGAAGGATTTATTAAATAAACTGAGCATGAATGCCTAAGAAGTGCATTTTAAAAGGCATGTAATTTGGTTTTGTTGATATGTGCATTTTTGTACAATGATTGAAGGAAAATCAGTTTGGGCAAATAATTTAGCATGTTAAAGTGTTTTTGGTTTTCATTTTACAGTAGTTTTAGGGGACTGGAGGCTAGAACATATAAAGAATGGAATTGCTGGAATTGTGTATGTCTAATTTAATGAAGAGAAGGACCAGGGGGGACATGATAGCAGTGTTCCAATATCTCAGGGGCTGACACAAAGAAGAGGGAGTCAAGCTATTCTCCAAAGCGCCTGAAGGCAGGACAAGAAGCAACAGATGGAAACTAAGCAAGGAGAGAAGTAACCTAGAACTAAGGAGAAATTTCCTGACAGTTAGAACAATCAATCAGTGGAGCAACCTGCCTCCAGAAGCGGTGAATGCTCCAACACTGGACGTTTTTAAGAAGAGAGTTGACAACCATTTGTCTGAAATGGTATAGGGTTTCCTTCCTACGCAGGGGGTTGAACTAGATGACCTCCAAGGTCCCTTCCAATTCTGTTATTCTATTCTATTCTGTTCCGTTCCGTTCCGTTCCATTCCATTCCATTCCATTCCATTCCATTCTATTCTATTCTATTCTATTCTATTCTATTCTATTCCACTCAGAAAACAAATGTTAGCAGAATACGGCCAGGGAACAGGGTAGTATGTTGCATAAGTAGAGATAGTTTCAACATTTATGGTCACTGTTTTATGGTGACAATATTGTGTCTTGTTCTAGGGGTTGTCTTTTAAGGAAGACAAATTGGAAACTGACTAAAAGAGGCATTTAGGAGCAAATGTCTATGTTTTTCTTTCAACGGTTGGACACGGGGTTGGACTAGAAGACCCCCCCAAGGTCTCTTTCAACTCTGTTATTCTGTTATTCTCCTCAGAAGCTAAACTTTATTTCTATAGTTAGTCATTTGCAGCAACAGCAGGGACTTAACCTCTTTCAGCTAGAAGTTTGGATTGGCACAAGGTTTCTCGGGTGTCTAAAGCCGTTGAAATGTTCACACGTGGTCTTGGAAGCCATATGGCCCAGGTCCTATCTTTGAGCTTGGTGATGTCAGAGGCGGAGGAGCAGTAGGCTGAGTGTCGTTTGGCAACCTGTCACAAACTGAACAAGCAAATACTCCCTTAGGAGACCCAGCACTCTTAATCAAGGTGTTCGGAACACTGAAATATACCTCAGGCTGGACTACCTATACCAGGGGTAGGCAACCTTGGCTCTTTTATGACTCGTGGACTTCAACTCCCAGAATTCCTGAGCCAGCTATGCTGAGGGGAAAGGGAGAGGTTTCCAAGCTGAGCCATGCTGGCGCATACACACACAAACACACGCACACACAGGCATATTATTTGCCATACCTGGCTTGCAGCTCTGATGCTCTTGAATGCATCCTTCCTATGGGGCTACACCATTCCTTCTGTAACAGCAGACAAAGAAGCTTCATTTTGCCTTGGTTGTTCCCTGTATGAATTGAGGGAAGAAAACTGCTGTTACACACAACGAGACAAAGCTTTGCCAGGAGCTTTCAACACTTATAAAGAAACGACCTTGGGATCTATTCAGTAAGATACTCAATAAGGTTTATTAAAGCGGCTTTGTTTTTTTTTTGTTTTTTTACAATGTTAGCACTGAAATGTCATTTCATCGTGGGGAGGGGAGGATGCACTCATTTTTGACCTTTGTTCAAAATAAATCAAATCGGTTGGTTTATTGGAAGTATAGAACTGCTTCTTATAAACCCACCCGTGTCATTTAATTCACAAGAGTCGCCTTTGGTGAAATGGGCAGCATACGAATTGGATAAATAAATGAATAAACAAACCAACCAAACAAACCAATAGATACTTATTGCTTTTAATTGGTATAAATTTAACATGGTTCTTAAACAACAATATCTCCCATAAAGAAGACTATTTGCAGCTTAGGGTTAAAATGAGAGGTCCTTAGTGAGCTTGCTTATTTTCTTGCAGAAATTTCATTATCCAAACTAGGTAACCTCATCAGGGAAGGGAAGGGAGGAGGAGGAGGAGGAGGAGGAGGAGGAGGAGGAGGAGGAGGAAGAAGAAGAAGAAGAAGAAGAAGAAGAAGAAGAAGAAGAAGAAGAAGAAGAAGAAGAAGAAGAAGAAGAAGAAGAAGAAGAAGAAGAAGAAGAAGAAGAAGAAGAAGAAGAAGAAGAAGAAGAAGAAGAAGAAGAAGAAGAAGAAGAAGAAGA
>NW_015388678.1:135398-138975 GCF_001527695.2 Protobothrops mucrosquamatus | reverse complement strand
AAAAGGACTGTGGGGTCTTTGGTGCTCTCTGAGCTTGGTAGTTTTCTTGCAAATGTTTCATTACCCAAACTAGGAAACATATGTTAAAACACGTTATCTAATTTGGGTAATGAAACATCTGCAAGAAAACCACCAAGCTCAGAGAGCACCGAGGACTCTTCAGTATCTTCCATCTTTAATTTAATGGAAAATCATTATATCATACTAACGGTTGTGCCCACTGGCCGTCTTTTCCAACCACATTTGCCTTTGTTCCTGGTCACTGTAATCTCCTAACTCTTCTCTGAAGCAATGGATGGAAAAACTAAGAGTTTTTATACACTTTGAGGCTTCCCTTGGAAGGCATTGGAAAAAAGGGAGAATACAACTTTAACCTGTCTTATGCATAGGCTTAAATGCAGAACAAAAGGCAACATCAGGAGGGACAGGGAAGAAAAAAGTTTGAGTTTGAGTTGAAGGAAGGAAGGAAGGAAGGAAGGAAGGAAGGAAGGAAGGAAGGAAGGAAGGAAGGAAGGAAGGAAGGAAGGAAGGTGTCTAAGCAAAAACAATCATTGTGTCAGGTGCAAAGAATCGAGACCATACGTTAAGTTGCATTTCAAAGATTTATTGCTCAACCCTATATCCAAGAATCTAGTCAACTAAAGGGTCAACTGAATTGAAGTGAGATTGGGCTTAAACCATTTGTGGGAATGTAATTACTCTAGGCTGATGACGCTCTTAACTCCGCCCCCAGGCTCTCCTTGCTCTTCTATATAATGGATGGCATTCCCATTAGAGGTTTATCAAATAAATGGACTCAATCCATCAGGAAACATTCTGGATAGAAAGAAAGGAGAAAAAAAAGATTCAACAGCTTCAGAGAGGCCTCAGCTTAATGAACTCATAAATAATGGAAGATGGACGGTTCCTATCTCAGTTTTCAAGCTTCTGTTCTCCAATCCCTAATCCTTGGCACTGAAGTTTAAGAAAGGCTGTGTGAATCTTGTTTCTTTGATTATACGCTCCAGCGAAGGGCCTTGAGAACCTGATAAGCTTTTAGTTTATCATTTTTCAAAGTTTGGTTCCTACCTTTGTAGGAAAATGGGGCAAAACTCACTTAACGAATGACTTGCTTAGCAACAGACATTTCGGGCTCAATAATTCGGGGACTCCTTGTACTTTCAGTGCCAACAAGTAATGTAAAAGCAACAACAGCAGTGTGAATTACAGCTTCCCCCTCACACTCACTCTACACATACACCCAATTGTACTAAGTCACAAATAATTAGGACATTTGCATTTGCTCCCCAACTGGCCTCAGCTAAGCTTTTATGATTTAAACCATAAATCCAGGCTTTGTTAGCAAGTGTAATTAGTTAAATACTTGGAAATTGTTTTTTAGTAATCTGGAATTGACCTCCCGTCATTTCTGAACCAAGCCAGGTCAATAGAAAGGCTTGGCCAAGGCTGTAGGAAGGAGAAGATGCCAAGTAAGGAAGCCTTCAAAGAAAACATCAGGAAAAGCTCAGCTCTATTCATAAAAAAAAATAAATAGAAAATGTGTTTAATTATCAGGTGTTTTTGCATTTCTGAATCCCAGAATATACAACTCCTGTTCCTTCTTGTTTTCTTCGGGAGTCACTATTCCAGCTGTTTAATATTTGTGAAGAGGAGGATGCTACTGGGATCATGTTGAAATGGGAATGAGGCTGAAGATTATCTTGGTTTCCTCCCCCCCCCCCGCCCATATTTTTCCATCCTTAAAAAAATAGAAGAGGGATGTCTCAGAAGGAGAAGAAGCTTAAATGTTGCATTCGGGGCTTAAGTGGAATTAAGGCAAAGTAGATGCATATAGCGCGACAGAAGGATTGTGCCTTCGTTTTAGCTTTTGTTTCGTTGTTGTTTTTTAATGGATATATTAACTGAATCTGTCTTTGCAAGTGGCAGGTGTGCATGAATCTGTTTGGGGTTTTACACATCCTCCAAGGGTTACCCATCGAATATAATCTTTCTTAATTTTTTGTGAATGTGTGAAACAACACTTGTGGGGGGGGAGTGACAGAAAGGCAAACGAGACACCTTTCCTGGAAAGAAGGTATAGCAACTGAGCAGGTAAACAAACTTTGCAGATCACAAAAGAATGAAAGGATGCAAGATTGTTTCAGCTTCAGGTTGTTCCCCTGATAAAGATTTTGAAGGAAGCAGGGGCAAGGAATAGACAGAAGGATTTATGGGGAAGAATCCACCAAGAGCTAATTAAATACAGAAGGCAGAATATCAAATTTGGAAGGGACCTTGGAGGTTCTTCTAATCTAATCCACCTTGGCAACTTTAAGACTCGTGGACTTCAACTCCCAGAATTCCCCAGCCAGCGGACACCTGTTGGAGACACCTGTTCTAAATCCAACCCCTGCTTGAGCAGGAGACTCAGTTTATACCATTCCGGACAAATAGCTATCCAGTCTTTTCTTGAAAATGTCCGGTGATGGAGCACCCAGAACTTCTGGAGATAAGCCCTTCCATTGATTAATTGTTCTTATTGTCAGGAAAAGTTCTCCTTAGTTCTAGGTTGGGTCTCTCTTTTATAAGCTTCCACATGTTACTTCTTCTCCTGTCCTCAGATGCGCTGGAGAATAGATCGGCCTATTTCAGATCTTGAAGTCTTGGATCAGAAAAAGGACTTACAAGCCTCACTGTTTCTAGATTTCATTTTCTAGATACTATTTCTGTGTGAAGGTCTAGGGCAGTGGTTCTCAACCTTTTTAATGCCGCGACCCCAACCGGTCGTAAGTCGAGGACTAAACCGGTCGTAAGTCGAGGACTAAACCGGTCGTAAGTCGAGGACTACCCAACCGGTCGTAAGTCAAGGACTTTCCCTGCCCGGGAGCGCCGCGCATGCGTGGTTCCGCCCCCTGCTCCGGCTGAGGCATAGCTGGCAAGCGGCAGAGACGGAGCAGGCCGACCATCAGCTGGCCCAGCTCAAGGGAGGTAAGGCACCCGCCGGAAAAGGGGGGAAAAAATGGCGGACAAAAAAATGGCGGACAAAAAAAATGGCGGACAGCCTTGCTTGGCGACCCCCATGAAATGGTTGATCGGCCCCAAATGGGGTCCCGACCCACAGGTTGAGAACCACTGGTCTAGGGCACTGATGCTCAGCCTTTAGCAACTTTTAGATGTGTAGACTTCAAATCCCTCTAAGGTTGAAGAACACGGATCTAGACTAACCATATTTTCCAACAACTGTTCTCCAAAATGTTTGCTTAGCACTTGAGGGTGCAGAATCCTGACCGGTGTCACTATAAGTACCTTACCTTAAAAAAAAATGAAACTGGCCCTTGCAGCTCATCAAGAAAAAGTGGACCCCCCCGAGGACTCTAATGTTGCTACAACCACAGTTTAAATAAATAAATAAACATTAATCTCACGCAGATGGTGGAAATGCTTGGAAGAATCACACTTCACCTCTTCCAACACTTCTATAGCTGTTTTTGCTTCTTTCGTGGGTGCTAAAAACGAAGATGGTAAAAGAAAATTCACACCATCTCTGAACTGTGCACGGCATACAAAATTCATCCCGGTTGGTCTTACATTTGTAAGT
>NW_015388678.1:72992-135118 GCF_001527695.2 Protobothrops mucrosquamatus | reverse complement strand
AAATTCTCCACCTTTGGGGCTGTTTTAAATTTAAGCGCACCTCCTGTAATGGTTGAGGTATGCGTTTCATGCCTTAAACCCCCTCCCCAGGCCCCTCCCAAGTGCAAAGGAAAAGACGTCCACTCCTTTAAGTTACAACGGCCTTGCAAACAGTGACTTATGAACTGTTTTCACACGTGCAACCGTTGCAGCATTCCTCACGGTCCCGTGATCAAAAATCCAGGCCGTGTCCTGGCGGTCACGTGATCGCCATTGGTAACCTTCCCAGCCAGCTTCCGACGAGCAAAGTCAACAGAGGGAATCCAGATTCGCTTAAGGACCGCATGTTTCGCTGAACAACTTTGGCAAAAAGAAAAGAGGTCCCGAAATGGGCCCAAACTCACTTAACCACTGCCTGGTTCGGCCATGGAAAAATTGGGTTGGGCTGTCCTCATAAGTTGAGGACTCCCCGTATTTGCAGAATTCTGCTCTCCCTGAAAATCCTGCCCACCCTGAATATTTCTCTCCGCTGAGTTTCCTCCCCTTACACCCCTGCCTTCCCCCCCCCCAAATAAGTTGGCACAATAAGTGACTGGCCTGGGGATTACTGATGACAGCCCCAAAGCCTTTCATTTTTATTCCTCTCCCCTTTTAACATGATTGCATTTTATCCGAGTCGTATTTAATCAATCACCCTGAGTCTCCCTTCTGCTTGTTCTGAATGGAGCCCTTGCCCAGCTGAGGGACATCCCTTCTCCCACCCCACGGAGTCACCAAACCTCAGCCTTTCTGCTGCGCCCAGTTTAAGCCAAACCACCAGCAAGGCTGTTTTCTGTCTGAAATAATCCCCCCTCCCATCCACCCCCAATCCCCTTGCTTCTACCCTGGCTTTTTTCCACCCAAATCCAAGGTTACAAAGTTCCTCCAACTCTCCCTTCCAAGATCACAATCCCACTAATAGCAGAATAATCCCCTTAGAGGGGTCAGTTCAGGGCAGCGAAAGCAATTTGTATAAATTTGCACATTGACAGAAATTACAGCTCCAGCCCTCCCCCTCTTTCCCTCCCTAACACCCAATCTCTACTTAAGGATAGATTGTTTGGGTCGTTTATAGTCTAGCTGAGAAGCATTTTTGGAGTGTGGTTTTCATTCCAGCGGGACAGTTATTACGATTGTTCCAGATAGTCCTCAATTGGTTATGTATGGAATTGGGTATGTCTAGTTTAATGAAGAGAAGGACTCCAATATCTCAGGGGCTGCCCCAAAGAAGAGGGAGTCAAGCTATTCTCCAAAGTGCCTGAAGGCAGGACAAGAAGCAACAGGTGGAAACTAATCAAGGAGAGAAGCAACCTAGTACTAAGGAGAAACTTCCTGACAGTGAGAACAATTAACCAGTGGAACAACCTGCCTCCAGAAGCGGTGAATGCTCCAATACTGGACGTTTTTAAGAAGAGACTGGACAGCCATTTGTCCGAAATGGTATAGGGTTTCCTGCCTGAGCAGTGGGCTGGACTCCAACGTCCCTTCCAACATTATTATTATTATTATTATTATTATTATTATTATTATTATTATTATTATTATTATTATTATTATTATTATTATTATTATTATTATTATTATCTTACAACGATTCTTTTAGTGGCCGTTCAAAGTTATCACAGCCCTGAAAAAAGGGACTTATGACCATTTTCCCCCTCTTATGACCATTGCAGCATCCCCGTGGTCATGTGATTAAAATCCAGGCACTTGGCAACTGACTCATATTTATGACGGTTGCAGCGTCCCGGGGATCACGTGATCCCCTCGTGCGTCCTTCTGAGAAGCCAAGTCCACGGGGAACGCCAGATTCATTTAATCACCATGCTACCAACTTAAAACTGCAGGGATTCAACTTCACGGCTGTGGAAAGAGAAGTGGTAAAGCTCACTTAACAAAGGCCTGACTTAGCAACATCCATTTTGGGCTCCATTGTGCTCGTACGTCGAGGACTCTCTGTATTTGTTACCATTTTTTCTCTCTCTTTCTGCTTCTCCCTCCGTGGAGTCGCAACGGCATTCACAACGTTTCTGAGTTTTGGGGGGAATAAAAAGTAGGGACCTCCATCCAGATTTGGTTCAAGGCACACCTTATATGGATTAGGGGGGGGACCGATAACTGTCTTCCATTAAACAAACAAGCAAACAAACAAACAAATAAATAAATGCATCAGAGGGCAACATGTTTTGAACCAAGGAACCTCAATTGGGCTAGGTTGCAGAATGCGTCCAAAATCCATCACCCAGGACACCTGTCGTCTTGAAATTTGATATTTTCTAAAACATTTTTATAAAAATAAAAAAAATAAAAACGATCGTAATGCACTGTATGACATAATAATAATTAAAAAAATGTCATGAAACGTTTCCCATGGTCCGCTCTTAAGGTTTAACTGCATTATGCAGTCCAAGACAGGCTGTTTTCCAGGCAGGCGGCGTCTCTCAGGATCCCCCTGAATTTTTCAGAACTTTTCAAGTACATTAGAAGCTCTGCCTGCGCTGAGTTGTTGCAAGGCATCTGTACTCATTGGAATAATGTTCCTGCTCAGCGCCACTTGTGGGAGATTAAGTTCTTACTTTGATGATGAAATGGGGAGGGGGGGAGAGAGAGAGAAAGAGAGAGAGATTCCTCTTTTGGAGCGCAAAACCACAAGCTACTTTGCTGATGTAATCTTAGGAGTATCTTTGCAGAAAGCTTTCTGATCTGAGCCTTCTCTGTATTTCCGGTAAGAGCAAAGTAAAAATGGCCTGGTTGCAGCTTCTTATTGTCGTGATTAACACACTGAAACTGAAGAAGCTTATTGTGCTGCTCGGAGTAGAAATAACTATTGGCTCGTGATAACATGCTTGGATGTAGTACCTTTTGAATAGCAAAAACGGGGGTGGGGGGAAGGTTTTCTTCTGCCTCCCCTGCTGCATTTTAGTGTTATGATAAATCAGTGAAACTCAGATTAGAAGAAAGAAAGGGCTGAGCAGGTCACCAGTCCAGAAAGAAGCATTATTGTGTTTCCTTCTGCCTTCGAAATCATTGATGGGTCATCAAAAGAAAGAAAGAGCTGAGCACGATCAAGCTCAAGCGACTGATCTATTACAGACTGGGGCTCTTCCAAAAATATTGGCAGACCTTCCTCCAGGTAGAATAGAATAGAATAGAATAGAATAGAATAGAATAGAATAGAATAGAATAATAGAGTAGAGTAGAGTAGAGTAGAGTAGAGTAGAGTAGAGTAGAATAGAATAGAATAGAATAGAATAGAATAGAATAGAATAGAATAGAATAGAATAATAGAGTAGAGTAGAGTAGAGTAGAGTAGAGTAGAATAGAATAGAATAGAATAGAATAGAATAGAATAGAATAGAATAGAATAGAATAGAATAATAGAATAGAGTAGAGTAGAGTAGAGTAGAATAGAATAGAATAGAATAATAGAATAGAGTAGAGTAGAGTAGAATAGAATAGAATAGAATAGAATAGAATAGAATAGAATAGAATAGAACAGAACAGAACAGAACAGAATAGAATAGAATAGAATAGAATAATAGAGTAGAGTAGAGTAGAGTAGAGTAGAGTAGAGTAGAGTAGAGTAGAGTAGAGTAGAGTAGAGTAGAGTAGAGTAGAGTAGAATAGAATAATAGAATAGAATAATAGAATAGAATATTAATGAAGCATTTGCAAGAAAACAACCAAGCTCAGAGAGAATCAAAGACCCTCACCTCAAAATAAGCCAGACATCCTCACACCCACCATTCCCCCTGAAAATGTTATCTGTAGAAAAAAAAAAGCAGAGCATCTTCATTATTTATATTCTAAAAACTGATGAAACCTTCCTCTTTAAATGGGCAGTCGATCCTTTGGGACCGAGCATGTAATAAATAGATACCCCAGAAGTGCGTGACATATTTATTGTGGTTTTACGGAAGATTAGAGCTTGTGGATGATTGAATTACAGTTTAATTTATGTTAGGACATTATTTACCTTAGGTTTACAGTTACATGCTTTATTTTGCTTGATCTGCTTAACGGAGGCAGCATAGATATACGCTGGCAAGAAAGGCGTACATAAAATGCACTTTAGAAATATAAATAAAATAAATAGCCAAACTGGTCAAAATATATGGTTTTTCAGTGGGCTAACATCAAGCGAAGGGTCAGAAGTAGCCCAGACATGAAACCAAAACCGTGATCGCTATGACTCCCTTCATTGTAAGGTTATTGTAAGTCTTTTGGAATCTTGCATGTCTGAAAAGGCCCCCTTCCCCTGCCTTTACATCCCAGAAAATAGGGGGGGTCTCTTGTGAGATGCTTTCTGCCCCCCCCCCCATTCCTTCTGTGGGCTGAGATATCGCTTATCTGTCCATTATCAAGGCTGCAGCTCCTCCTTCTGTCTCCCAAGGTTATTCTCACAGCCGATTACCCGAGTGAGATCTTTCTCCAAAATGCCCAAATGTCATTGGATTTAGAACAGGAATATGAAAATCCTCAGATTACAGGGTTATCTCAGTGAAAGCTCAGTAGGGATCTCTCCTCTCCAGCTGTTCCCCAGAAGACCCATTATGACAGCAGTGAGGAATCTCTGTTGAACAATGAATTGTGTAACAGTATCTTTAGAAATTCGAGAGAGATTTCCTAAGCCAGCCAGCTGATTATGGAAGAGAACAGCCTCACCCAGTTTACACAACCATGAATAAGAGGCTGAGAACGGTACTAGGAAGTACAAAGGGAAAACACGACGGTTGCTAAAGATTGCAGCTGTAGTAGAAGAGCAAGCTGAGCGGAGTTAAACATGTCATCAGCTTGGAGACATTGTGTTGCCACAAGAGACCTAAGTTCAAACACACACACACACAAAGACACATGTGAATTTCTTTGACCCTCATCTAGCACCGAATTAGCTTTAATCGTTGGTTGAGTAATGATCTTGCATTTACAAACTCTTCTGGGCTTTGAACTCAAGAATGCTCCTGATTGTATTTGTGGCTAAGAGCAATACACCTTTTCCAATAAACCTTAGTTTATTGTAAGGGAGCCTCGGTAAGGGAACTCTGAAAAATGTTTGCTCTACTGATAGCACACCAGTCAAAAATGTGCTTGTTTCATTGGATATTTTCCATGGGACTGGAAGGTGTTCATGGGTGGTAACCAAATGACATGTGTGGCTATTTGGAAATGGAGGGCATGGGGCAAAATTCACTTAACAAATGTTTTGCTTAGCAACATACATTTTGAGCTCAATTGTGTTCATAAGTCGAGGACTTTGTGGACTTCAGCTGCCAGAATTCTGCCTCGCCATTGCCTGATAAAGCTTAACAAGGATGCAAAGTGAAAAAAAGGGTTCTGTTTAGCTTGAGTTCTCCATATTTGTCTGTCTCCAGTCAGCACCATTGGTTCCCCACACTAAGAAGGGGTCAAATGGAGCATAAAACATAGAATAATAAGGTTGGAAGGGACCTTGGAGATCTTCTAGTCCAACCTCCTGCTCAAGTAGGAGACCCTATATCATTTTGGACGAATGGGCTGTCCAGTCTCTTCTTCAAAACCTCCACTGTTGTAGCACCTACAACTTCCAGAGGTAAGTAAGCCCTCCATCTCATTCAACCATGTTTTTCTTTGAACTTGATGTTCGGCCTTAATTGAGCCTTTCAACCTTCAGTATAAACCTCTGGCAGCAATGTTTATTTCAGGAGAAATGATTCACTCGTGAGGAATATACTGTGGTCCATTATCTGTTGTCAGTCTCTAATTATACCTTACCCCAGGCATTTTACGCGAGGGGGATTTCGCATTCGTGTTTCCAGGCACATGTTTCTCGTCATCGACACACAGCAGCTGGCCTCTGGGCCTCCTGGATCCTTCTGCCCCACGGAGGTGTGGCTCGGACCAGGACTGAGCAGCCTCAACTGGAGGACGGAAAACCCTACTCTTAGGAGCAAGGGGAGCCTCATATGTAAAGATGTGGCTTCGGGTGAACCAAAGTTAAGGAGTACGGTAATTAGAAACGACGGAAGGGATTCTAACACTCACGTTACAGAAATGGATGTCAAAATTACTGGAAGGGCATGTTCAAAAAAAGAATAGAACAATAATAGAACATAGAATCCTAGGGCTGGAAGGGACCTGGCTGAGGAATTCTGAGAGTTGAAGTCCACAAGTCATAAAAGGGCCACGTTTGAAGACCCCTGCCTTATACCATCCAGGTCAAATATTTTTTCCAGTCTATTTTTGAAAACCTCCAGTGATGGAGTACCCTCTACTCTGGGAGGCAAGCTGTTCCATAGATTACTCATTCTCATTGTCAGGAAATTTCTCCTTAGTTCTGGATCTCTCTTTAACTAGCTTCTATGTGTTATTTCTTATCCTGCCCTCTGGTGCTTTGGAGAAATCCCTCTGCAATTATTAAACCACAGTTATGAATCTATAGCACAAGGGTGTCCAACCTTGGCAATTTTAAGATTTGTGGACTTCAACTCCCAGAATTCCCCAGCCAGCCATGCTGGGGAAGAAGCTTAGCTAGTTGGGGCATTCTGGGAATTGAAGTCCACGAATCTTAAAATTGCCAAGGTTGGACATCCGTGCTTTAGCTGTTTTCCCCAACCTGCTTCCTCCAATTAAATGGGGACTAAATTCCTCAGATTCAAATATTTTGTCAATTTGAGGAGTTACAGTCCTATAAAGATATCTTGAAGGCATCAATTTGGAGAAGGCTGTTCCACGGCATCTCTTTCTTTCATGAGAGTGATTACTAACCAAATGTAGTTATTTCAGATCTGCTAATTCGAGCTTGTTAGCAAACCCCTTACATGATTATAACAATGTTGGATATGCCACAGGCTAAAAATTAAACTCATTCCCTCCTAATTTGAAGTGGAGTGATCCCACTATCTATCTTTTTTAATTAAAATGCTCTTGCACAACTAATGGGTTGTGTTAAATGCAAGTAACTAAATAAAAAAGTTTATCTGAGAAATAAAGTAACTTTTTTTGCTTTTTAGCACTATAAAACTCTTTAGCTGTTGAATATTTTTTTTTAAATCACTCTTACAGTGAAAATAGCACTGTGTTTTTTTAATTTTCCACACTAACACTGAAACATTAAATAACTACAATTTTTGTTATTAAGGAAGGACACTTAAGATTGTAAATAAATCTAGCATTGAATAGATTGACATAAGTATGTTCTAATGAGTTACGTTTTCACTAAATACATTTAAAAACCAATTTAATAACTTCAAAAGCAATCATAAACATCCTAATCATTATGACACAATGAATTATAAATCGTGGCCATCTTTAGTCCAGCCATTTATGAAGACCTGTCTGGATAAAAACAATGGAGCAGTTGAAGCCTGAAAGATTGATTCCTAATTTTAAATACTAATAACATTGGGCCTGTCCAATCTCTTCTTAAAACTCTTCAGTGATGGAGCACCCACAACTTCTGGAGACAAGCCGTTCCACTGTTTAATTGTTCTCGCTGTCAGGAAAGTTCTCCTTAGAACTAAGTTGGATCTCTCCTTGATAAGTTTCGATCTGTTACTTCTTGTCCTGCCCTCAGGTGCTTTGGAGAATAGCTTGACTCCCTCTTCTTTGTGGCAGCCTCTTAAATACTGGAATACTATTATCATGTCTTCCCTATTTCTTCATTTCTTTAGAGTAGCCAAACCCAAGTCCTGCAGCCGTTCTTCCTATGTTTTAGCCTCCGGGCCTTTGATCATCTTTAGTTGCTCTTCTCTGATTTTTTCCCAAACTCTCAACATCTTTTTTGTGATATGGTGACCAGAATTGGCTGCAGTGTTCCAGCATTTGAGGGGCTGCCACAAGAAGAGAGGGTCAAATTATTCTCCAAAGCACCAAAGGGCAGGACAAGAAACAATGGTTGGAAACTGATCAAAGAGAGAAGCAGCTTGGAATTAAGGAGAAACTTCTTAACAATGAGGACAATTAACCACAGCTTGTCTTCAGAAATCATGGGCGCTCCATCACTGGAAGTTTTTTTTAAGAAGAGACTAGACAGAATCTCCAGATGGAAAGAAACAGCATTTCAGTTCATTCAAAGAGAAGATAGGAGCTTAGTTTTAGGAACTTGCTAATCAATGAGAGCTGGAATTCCTTGTGCTGTTTTCAATCTGCCCAAATGTTATACAGTATTCCAACATTTTTTCAATTTAGGTAACTTCCATATATATATATATATATATGGAAGTACATTTTGTACATTATGGCAGTACATTTTGGAGTTGTAAGTAGAGGCATCAGGTGACCGGATCTAATTTTTGACCTTTTTTGTGGCATTTGTTGAACAAATATGGGGTGTGTTTTTTGCGAAACACCTAGAAGTAAATGCCAGAAACTGGCAAAAATGCTGTAAATCTATTTATGTACCATAATTGATTTATATCACAGCCTTTCTCAAAAAAGGGGCTCTGGATGGTTTACAACCAATTATTTATTATTCAGATAGAAAACTTTCTACTTTCATTTTTGATTCACTGGCACCTCTATCTTCCAAGTTAGAATCTGGAATCAAGCTCATATATCTAGATCTAGATCTAGATCGTACACCTAGATACTGGCTCAACCTCATATATTTAGATTCTCCTCCTCCTCCTCCTCTTCTTCTTGACACATCTTATGCTACTGGAGTTGTTTTTCTGATAAAAAAGTTTGGACAGGATTTCTTTTCTCTGTCAGATCGAGTTTAAAAAGAATATGTGGCAGGAACTTTTGGCGCACTACTCATAAGTCATGTTCCCCAGTGGTCCAGTGAGACTTGTACAGCTGCTGTCTCACCTTAAATGTGACTTCTTCCATCATTCAAGGGAAAACTGAAATGTCTCTTTTGAAGGAGGACACCGAGATGACCATAAGGCCTCTTGTCCTTTTAAAGAGAAAGAGACCCCTGTGAGACCAGCTTCCACGAAATCAATTGTTCCTGGCCTTGTTTCTTGTGAAGACAGGCACGCCATAAATCTATTTTAGAGGGATCTCTGGAGTATTTCGGATTTCACCGTGCACATGAGTACACACAGACAGTTGGCCCTACAGATGAAAATCACTCAGCATTCATATTTAATACTCCTCTTCCCTTTTAACAAGCTCTACCAACTTTGCTGTGACATACCTACCAACTACCTGTTTACTTATTTTACTCAGATCCGCCATAATCAACAGAGAGTCTCAGTGACATACAATATGTCCATAAAAATACAGTGAAATGTCGATTGTATAGCATAGGGGTAGGCAGCCTTGGCTCTTTTATGACTCGTGGACTTCAACTCCCAGAATTCCTGAGCCAGCTGTGCTGGCTCAGGAATTCTGGGAGTTGAAGTCCACGAGTCATAAAAGAGCCAAGGTTGCCTACCCCTGGTATAACATTAAAACCAAACTCTAAATTACATACAAATTAATACAAATCAGATGGCATCCATTCGTGCCACATCTTCGGAATAACTCGGTTTTTTAGTAACTCGTTGAAAGTCAAGAGTGAAACATCTGGGGAGAAGCTGTTCCCCAAAATGAGATGCACTAACCGTGACGTGAATATCTGTCAGTCTCCACTATGCTCATTTAGGATAGAGAATCCATTCTATTTGCTATAATATAAAAAAACATGCTGAGAATAAGTGCAGAGAAGAGTCACAAAGATGATTAGGGGACTGGAGCCTAAAACACATAAAGAACGGTTGCGGGAATTAAGCATGTCTAGTCTAGTGAAAACAAGGACTAGAGTGACATAATAGCAGTGTTTCAATCTTTCTGTCCCTTCTATTCCTTCTATCATTTCATCTCTGTTAGTGATAATTAAGTCCAGTATTAGATCCAAATTAACTGTAAGAAAACTGTACTTTGAAGTCAACTGTGTCGCAACACAGAGACTTCCATGATCATGGAAGCTGTGCAACTTTTTCCAAACAATTTTTTCCATTTTACATTTTACACCAACAGAAGCTTAAGAGCCAGCGTGGAGATATGGTGGTCAATTACAAAAGAAACAATAACATTATATAAATACAATACTTTTGCTCATCAATATTTGAAGGGCTGCCACAAAGAAGAGTGTGGTCTTAGCAAAGCAGTATAAAGCAGTACTATCACTCCTTATGATCTTGATGCTATCCCTCTGTTGATGCAACCTAGGCCTGCACTGGCCTTTTTTTGGCACCTGTAACTTCTACGGACTTGTGTCTGAATGTATGTTACATTAAGCCATGGCTTCTGCACCATGAAGTCAAGACACGTCCCGTCGCTTGCCCTTCCCGTGGCCAGGTCCTCTATAGGTGATATTAGCTTCTCTTTGTTATTGTATTTTGTCTGATTTTTAAATGGTTTTAGGTTACTTTTGTAAATCTGTAGAGAATATTGTTCCTCCTCACCTTTGGCATTGTGGTGTTTTTGTTTTGTTTTGTTTTGGACTGGATCAGAAAACAGAAGAGGCAAATATTTTCATTTCAGAGGAGGGGAAGAGACATCAATTGAAATTCATAAACCGTCTCCAGTCTCTTCTACCGGGAGGAAGTCGCAGTTCTACGTCCCTAGCAGCTGGATGACTTATGGCGAGTCAGTAGCTGCTTTGAATTTCCCAACAGGGCCAGCAATTAGGAGTATTAATTGCTTTTGCAAATCATCTGCCAGGTCGAGGGCAGGCGTAATGTGCCTCTCCATCACCCTCGCTGTTTTCCCATTAAGGGGCATTCCTCGCCATGCTCATTTCCATAACATGGCACTAATTTTCTCCGTGAAATGACAGCTGAGATTCACAGCAGGGCCCTCGCCTGGCGGAAGGAGACGACTAATCTGGGAAGCAACCGGTGGGCAAATTAGAGGGAAGGGGGGTGGGGGGTGGCATTCATTTATTACACGTCAACTGCGCTGATGGATTAATGTGTAAGGGAGGGGCGAATCCGTCTTTACAAGTAAAAGCAGCGTTATTGAGTCGGCGTGCTTATTTTTCTAGTTAACATCGTTCCTGTTTTTTTCCAGATCGGTAGCCGTGGGAAAGGATTTCTTCTCCCCCCTTTTTTAGAGCACGCAAAACCATCAGCAACCGGAAGACAAGATAATGCCTTTAAAAGTTGAATACGGGTAGTCCTCGACTTACAACAGCTTGTTTAGCAGCCGTTCAAAGTTACAACGGCACTGAAAACAGTGACTTATGAGCATTTTTCACACTTACGCCCGCTGCAGCATCCTCACGGTCACATGATTTACATTCAGATGCTTGACAACTGGTTCATATCTATGACGCTTGCATCCAAGCAATGTTGTCAGTCAGTCCAAGGGTCAGAGTTTCCGGGTTTCCAAGCAGAAATCACAACACAGAACAAGAGATCAGCAACAACACCACACAAAACTCCAAGGAATCAGCATTTGTTCCCAACAAATGCCTCTCCCCACAGCGTCTCCTTAAGTCTTGGTCTCCAGGTGTGCCTTGTGGAGAGGGGCAGGACGCTCTCCTCCAGAGTAGTTGAGCCTGCCTGCATTTTTCCCTCCTTCTCTCCACTCTCCGTGCTCTAGGATCAAGGGGGGTGGCCCTTGGTCATCGCCTGAACTCTGCCTCTCCTGTTCAGCCTGTCCCACTCCTGAAGGGCCCTGGCCTGCCTCGGCCTGCTCTTCCCCACATTCCTCTGAAGCCACAGACACCTCTCCCTCGACCACCATAGGGTCCCGTTCCAGCTCATTTTCCTCATCAGATTCAGACTCCGATGGAGGCATGACATAGGCTGACTCTGTAAACCACTTAGAGAGGGCTGTAAGCACTGTAAAGCGGTACATAAGTCTAAGTGTTATCACTATTGCCCTTCCTTCTATCCATCCATCAATCCATGATGCACAGTGTTTAGAAAGCAGTATTGCAGGCTGACTCTGCCGACTGCCAGCAGTTCAGTCCTGACCGGCTCAAGGTTGATTCAGCCTTCCATCCTTCTGAGGTCGGTAAAATGAAGACCCAGATTGTTGGGGGCAAAAGGCTGACATTTGTAAACTGCCCAGAGGGTAAAGCACTATGGAGCCATGGTGGCCCAGTGGTTGGAATGCAGTATTGCAGTCTGACTCTGCCAACTGCCAGCAGTTCGATCCTGATCGGCTCAAGGTTGACTCAGCCTTCCGTCCTTCGGAAGTTGGTAAAATGAGGACCCAGATTGTTGGGGGCAAGAGGCTGACTCTGTAAGCCGCTTAGAGAGCACCGTGAATATATGTCTAAGTGCTATTGCTATTACAACTGCTATTTGATCCCTTAGTGGAGTTGTTCATATTCTTTGCGCCTGACATTGTAGTGATCTGTCTAGCTCCAGCTGGTCACTGGGGAGCCCTAGCCCAGGCCCCAAGATTGTATTAGTTTCTATCATCTCAGTGTCTTGTGCAATATCATCCTTGGCTTCTTTGCTGAGAAGGAAGCACCTTCCCCAAGGAACTGGATAACGGGACATTTTTCTTTCCTTTGCCTTCACCGAGTGAAAGATTACCGCTCTGTTTTTTCTGCTTGGGTGGATGGATGAAAGAAAATGGAGGCGAAACATAGAAAACAGCGAAGAGAAGGAGAGAGTTTATTCCACTTCCACTAGAGTTCCCTTGGGGCAACCACCTGCAATCCATTATACTGTCACTTCCATCTGGCCTGACACAGCAAGGAACTACTAATAAACCGATAACAGATGTTGCTTGTCAGGAGGAGCCAGTTAGAGGAAATATATTGCTTGAACAAAGGCAGGTGAAGGGATCCTCAAGTGCCTGTTTCCTCCCAAACGCAACCCTTAAAGAGATACAGACCAGCCAGACTGGGGTTCGGTTTCCATAAAAGGATCTTTAGCAAATCTTTTGGCTGTCTAGCAAGGAAGCTGAATTCCCAGGTGATTCGTAAGTCACTGATCAATATCTTTTGCATCTCCTCTGCTCCTTCACCCCCAGTTTCCACCTTTTTCCTTCAGTTGGTGACTCTAGCAAAGATGCTGGCAAGTCTTGTCTGCGTCTAGGGACCCAGGGCAGAAATACGGTACTCAATGCATCCGTCTGGCTGACGATCTTAACTGGGACTTATTTTTGGGGTAGGGCTTATATTATGAGCATCCTGAAAAATCATGCTAGTTGGGTCTTATTTTCGGGGATATAACAGACCTAGCTTTCGTTGGAATCTACCAACATCATCAGGGTACAAATGACTAAATGGGAGAAAATATTTTATACACCAGCCAATGCCTGCGCGCGACTCCTGGATCTAGTAATTGGTCCCAGCCGATCAAACGTTGTATCCGTCCTGTTCGGCTTCTCCTTGCTTCTTTTACTTACTTTCTCATGGGTGTCAGTCCTGCCATTACTATCTAACCCTGCCCTCACTTACATCATCCGGCTTCTACTTAAATATATATATATTTAAAAAATATAAAAAGTTATATATAAAAGTTTCAGGGCAAGGCTCCGTTCAGACATGCAAGGCTTTGCAGAACTGGCTTCGGAATTCCTGAAAATGCTGCAGATTTTGGTTTCTCCATTAGAGGGCAGCCTCCCCCAGGATGTCTAAACTGCAGTGCCATTCATGGATTTTTTACTGCCAATTGATTTCACCGCACTTTTTCAATCTGACATGCCAACTTGGTGTCCTTCAAAATCCACAAATTTTCTCATGCAGTTCTTACGTTTTTGTTTTATCTTAAAAAGGGGGTGCAGAATTGCCTCTTTGGGAAAACACCGCACAAAGCAATACTCTAGGTATGCACGCAAATAACGCCACATTTAATTCTGCTTTTTAAGGTAAATAAATAGTACATGGGGCAGATCTTGCTTATTCGGCTGAGGAGTCCCCAGGTATCTGCCACCAAGTCCTATCTGGATAGCAATAGCATTTAGACTTACAGTATATACCACCCCATAGCCCTTTACAGCAGTCTCTGGGCAGTTTACAATGTTAGCATTATGTGCATATAGCCCCCAACAATCTGGGTCCTCGTTTTACGAAGGATGGCTGGCTGAATCAACCTGGAGTCCCTTCAGGATCAAACTCCAGGCTGTGGGGCAGAGTTTGCCTGCAATACCACAGTTAACCCCTGGGGAACCAGAAGCATGTTGAGTTAGCAGTGAGTTCTCTTTTAAGTAAGAGAAGCCAAAAGTCAGCCTTGAAATGTCGAAACCCGAATGAATGGGTTTACACCTATCTTTTGTGGTTCAAACATTTAAACCAAATATTAAAGATTACACCTACCTTTTGTGGTTTTAAACCTGTAAGGTTTTCTCTGTCTGCTTGTTTCTCTCTGTTCTTGAGAAACTTTATTCCCCACCCCAACCTTTATTCTTTTCTAAATTAAAAATAATAATTAAAAGACTCATTTTCTCACACGGTGCCCCGTGATTAAATGCTTTGCTAAGACGGCTTATCTGCCTTTGAATTTGGACCTCTCCATTCCCAGCCTTCATTCCCAGGGTACATTCATTTAACTGTAATAATTTTAAAAGCCCCCCCCTTTCTTAATAAACTAGCTGCCTTCCACAAAATAATTTTCCCACTCAGATATTGAGGATAAGAGGATATAAAGGCAAGATTTATGAGATAATGCAAATAATTTTTATCTTTGACTTTCTTATCAAGTTGACGTTCACCCATCTTAACGTGGCCAAGGCTGAGAAATGCGGTCCTAGACAAATAGAATGTTGACCCCTTAAAATTGTGTTGACCCTTATCTAGTGCCAATTTAACACTGGCCATTAGTTGAGCAGATTCCTGTGTAAAGGCAGTCCTCGACTTACAACAGTTCATTTAGTGACCATTCTAGGTTACAACATCACTGAAAAAAGTGACTTACCACCGTTTTCCACAGCTACAATCACAATAGCATTCCCGTGGTCACATGATCAAAATCTGGACACTTGGCAACTGACTCATATTTATGACGCTTGCAGTGCCCCGGGGTCATGTGATCCTCTTTTGCGACCTTCTGTTGTAAGTCGAGGACTGCCTGTATATTTAGGTGCACAAAGAACCAGCTCGCAGGTTGAAAATGAACATACGTCTTCAAGATGGGTTGGGTGGAGCTGGGGACTCTTCCCGACACCCCCCAAGCTGGGTTTAGTCTTAAGCTAAGCAAGCTGCAGCTTAGGCCCTCCTAAACTCTCAAAATTTTATATATTTTTTTTCCTTTCCTGTGTTAGTTTTAAGGTCGTTTCATTTATGAGAGCCTGCATAAATTACACCCTCCTGCAAGGCCCACGTGACTCCAGGAAGACATTCTTTGCTTCTGGACGCATTCCCAGCTTCCTCTCAAGGAGAGCCCTTCCCCACCCAACGTCTGCCTTGTTCCGCCCCTTGGTAGCATTCCTGCCAAGTTGACTTGGGACGCAGCCTTCTGCTCTGTTAGCACTTGCCAAGGAGAGCCTCTAGAGCAGAGCTGCTCCACCTTCGCAGCGTGGAAATGTGTGGAGTAGCCGGTATGCTGGGTTAGAGAATTCTGGGAGTTGAAGTCCATCCATCTTCAAGTGGCCAAGTGTCCAGGGAGATTCTCAGTCCTCCAGGTCATGGTTGTCCCAAAGGTGCTTTTTCCAAGAGGCAACTGGACTTTCTTCTTTTTCTCTGAAGACGTTTCGCTTCTCATCCAGCTGAAGAAGCTTCTTGGATGAGAAGCAAAACGTCGTCAAAGAAAAACAAGGAAGTCCAGTTGCCTCTTGGAAGAAAGCACCTTTGGGTCAAGTTGCCAAGGTTTAGGAAGACCAGTCAAGGAGAGAAGCCATCTAGAATGAGGGAGAAATTTCCTAAGGGTGAGAGCAATCAAGCAATGGAACAACTTGCCTTCAACAGTTGTGGGTGCT
Source organism: Protobothrops mucrosquamatus (assembly GCF_001527695.2). NCBI lineage: Eukaryota > Metazoa > Chordata > Lepidosauria > Squamata > Viperidae > Protobothrops > Protobothrops mucrosquamatus. The sequence continues at coordinate 119,314 of NW_015388678.1, read as the reverse complement.
CCATCACTGAAGGGACTGGACAACGATTTGTCTGAAATGGTTGAGCAAGGGGTTGGACTAGAACAGGGGTAGTCAACCTTGGCTCTTTTATGACTGGTGGACTTCAACTCCCAGAATTCCTGAGCCAGCCATGCTGAGGGGAAAGGGAGACGTTTCCAAGCTGAGCCATGCTGGCTCAAGAATTCTGGGAGTTGAAGTCCACGAGTCATAAAAGAGCCAAGGTTCCCCACCCCTGGACTAGAAGATCTCCAAGGTCCCTTCCAACTCTATGATCTATGTTCTAAATCCACACTGGGTGGGTTAAAGTGCCTTCAGCGTGATAGGATCTTCAACGCAACACAAATGGATAACCAGCATTTTGTGAATATCTTCAGGGATAAGCAGCAAACATAAGAAATAATTTTGTAAGGGAGATTGGAGATTAAATAATCCCTCATTAATGCTTGGAGAGGAAATTAACCCCCTTCCCCCCCCTTTTCCCCCCCCCCAGTATTATAGCTGATCCTACTGTAGCCACTAGATGTCTCCTTCTGATCAACCACCCAGGAGAAGAACCTCACAGTTCACAGCCCCATTCCTGCTGCCAAGATAAGCTGCTCTCCACCCATCCTTACATCAACAGAAAACTATATGGGCATAAAATTGGCTGAATTCTGATCCGTAAGGTAGGTCAGCGCTGTCCATCAAAACGGAGGAAATTCTCCTGTTTCACCAAACAACTTTCTGGCTCTTGGTGCTCAGCTGAAGAAAGGGAAGGATTGGTAGAGGCAGAAACTGACTGGATTTGCAGGCACGTTGCAAGAAGTCTGAAAAACAACTGACAGTGATTGTGAGAATTTGGGCAGAAAAGATCCCAGTTTACCGTATGCTTCCCGTAGTATGTTTTTCAGACTAGATGATAGATACATATATATATGATAGATAGATAGATAGATAGATAGATAGATAGATAGATAGATAGATAGATAGATAGATAGATAGATAATAGATAGATAGATAGATAGATAGATAGATAGATAGATAGATAGATAGATAGATAGATAGATAGATAGATAGATAGATAGATAGATAGATAGATGTAGGTAGGTAGGCAGGCAGGCAGGCAGGCAGGCAGATAGACATAGATAACCTTTATTGTCATTTTTTACTGTGGGCACAATAGCACACATCAAAAATGACATTTAATTGGTTGGTGTAGCAAGTCAGGTTGCATCCATAGTAAAAGTATTGCAAAGTATTCCCCTGCCAAGCATTCAATTCCAGATAAATAGTAGGGTGACTTTTGAGGGCAAAATCAATGGATTTCAGGGGCAAACTGGAAAAAAGTAGCCCCAGATTTAAAGGTCACGTCGTCCTACCTGAAAATGTCTTAATAAAATCCTGGACGAGTGAGTGATTTCCAATGCCAAATCAGAAATTATCCTGCTATGCACAGGAAAGGACTATGACTTGTTCACCACTGGAGGGTTTGCACTGCCTCCGTAATGTTTAACCACTTTAAGATGCCTTCTGCTTTTATGGAGAAATCAATTCCACAAGAAACGCTTAATGGGTTTTTGTTGTTATTTTCCAATCTGGGCCTCTCCCTGCCTCCCTTGCTGCCCATGTTGGATGTTTGTTTTCCCTCTGTAAAGGTGTCTAGGCACTAGAAAATGCTTTTACTTGGGAATCACTCATGCCGTCCTGTTCCACTTCTCCTTCTGTAAAACAGCCAGAATCAAAGAGAGGCTTAAACTAGGAAAATTCACAAGGAAAGTCCTGGATCTTATAGAAAAGAACTGTTGTAAGTCGAGAACTACCTGCAGAGAAAGGTAACGTTGTGTACCTTGCATAAAGCTATAAAAGCATCTTCTCTCCAAACATTCCCTGAGTGCATGAAAGAAAATATTGTATGTTCTGGTTTATGACCTTTTTCCTCCCAATCTTCCAATTATTCTGGCTTTGCAGGAGAAAACCCAATTAGGGCAGCTTTAAACTGCCAGCCTCTTAACAATCCCAGGAAGGTAAATGTGATCAGAGCTTCACGTTAAGTCCAATCCAGTCTCTTTTAAAATCATTTTCGATTCCAGCTTTGTCTGCGCGATGGGAGCAGATGCATTTAATGAGATGTTTCAGGAATGAGTCACGCGCTCCCAAGGAGATGCTAGATGGAGATTTGGCTGCACCAGTGCAGATTATCTGAAGGACCGTCTCTTTCCGGTTACATCCACCTGACCCACAAGAGCAGGGAGGCAAGGAATGTTGGGGTCCCGTTGCCTAAGGAGGTACACCTGGCGGGACCCAGAAGAAGGGCCTTCTCCATGGTGGCTCCCTCCCTTTCAAACATCATCCCCACGAACATTAGTGTCAAGATTCCGACTGATGAATCCAACCAAGCAGACACCTTCCAGACGTTCCAATCTCTTAATGTTAAACTTTATTGAGTACATCATTTTGGCGCGTATGAAAGCAAAACCAGCTCTGGCAAATATTGTTATAAGACAGATACCTGGTGAACTGTCCTTGGTTCTCATGGTCTATCCTCTTAATCACGGTCTGTCCTTTTAATCTTAGGAGCTGGCATTCTGTTGCCCTTCCCTCCCCCCCCCCAAGTTTGATGGCAAACTGAGAAGCAAGAATTTGTGGCAACAGCAAAATCACCCGTCAAACCTTGACCATTAGACCGACCTCCACCTTGACACTTTTTTGCCTTGAAGACCTTTGCCAACAGACCTGAGGAACCCAGAGTGGGATGGAGCCCATCAAGTGGCTTCTTTGATTGATTGTTGTATGTCACCCCTAGGCTTCTTTTCATTAAACTAGACATACCCAATTCCTGCAACCATTCTTCATATGTTTTAACTTCCAGGTCCCTGATTATCTGAGGGGTTGATATGATCATCTTTGCTGCTCTTCTCTGCACTCTTTCTAGAGTCTCAACATCTCTTTTATATCGTGGCGACCAAAACTGGATGCAATATTCCAAGTGTGGCCTTACCAAGGCTTTATGGAGTGGTCTCAACACTTCACATGATCTTAATTCTATCCCTCCGTTAACACAGCCTAGGCCTGTAGGAGAAATCAGGCCTACATCCCAAGGCCTGATTGTACATCTACATCCCAAGGACTATGAGAGAGGATCATTTTGGAGATAGTTGTTTGCAGACTCTATCCAAACGAGAGAAGTGATCTCCAACTTCAATTCTCCTGCAGAAAAGTTGGGATAATCCAGGACTGAGTTTTGCAATATGCTAAATCCTAAACCTGAATCAACAAAACCCAATTCCTGCAGTTGTGTAAAATGCTGCGCCAAGGATATCATATTATGCCTTGGTGTGACGGCTAAGTTCACGCCATGTGCCAAGCCACAAAATATCCAACTGCATTTCAGTCCCATGAATGTTCTGCTGTGTTCAGACTTCTGTTCTTTGCCATTTGCTACTAATTTGGGCACTAGTTGCCAGGGCTGTCTTCAAATTAGAGACTTCGAGTCATTTCAACCGAATCCTCCCGTAATCTTTCCGTATCAAATTGGAAAATTGAATGGAATCTTCTAATCAAAATCTGATGCCTCAGCTTTTGCACGGCTCCCTGCAAAACCTAGGTGGGTGAGAGGGACAATTTAGAAAGTCAGCCCCTCAATCTGAAGCATCAAGCAACTTCAGTGTTGTTTTCATAATCGATCTGAAGCGCTGAATCAAACTATCTTTTCGAAATCAATTGAATCAGAAGTGGTTTGCAGAACTCCCTTCATTTATGTAAGCGGACAAAAATCTACTGCATTCAACTTCTCCCTATCATATTTATTGTTTGTCACACAGGCAGGTGTTTAAATGGGATCTGGCACTTTTATACGCCTATTGAGTCCCCAAGAACCTAAGGCAGGCAGATATTGTTGTTTAATAACAGTCAAGGTCTCGTTGTAGGATGTAAGCTGTTCTGAATAAAACTGCCTTTTTCAATTGACTAGTGTTGAATTTGTCAATGCCGATAGTGTTCAAGTGGAGCTCCAGATGTTTGGGGATCATACCAAAGGTGCCTATTGGAACTGTCTTTGCTTTCTTTTGCCACAGCTGTTCTATTTCTATTAGCAAGTCTTTATAGTTTGTGATATTTTTTTCCAGTTCTTTTTTCTTCTGTTTTGCTGTCTCCGGGTGCTGTCAGGTCCACTATCCAGATTTTTTCTTTTTTGTCTTTCTTATCGGCAAGTGTTAAGTCTGGGATGTTATGTGGAAGAATTCTAAAGTCCCAGAGCCCTTTAACTTTTTCATTTCCTATTATTTTGTTTATTTTGTATCCCACCAGTTCTTGCTTGCAGGCAAATGGTATTCCTTGCAGGTACTCTGAATGCACTATTGTTGCTACTTTGTCATGCCGTTGTTTGTAATCGGTCTGTGACAGTGGTGGGATTCAAAAATGTGAACCACTGGAAATTCATTCCGGAAGTCCATTCTGGGCCTAGGCAACAAAAAAATTAGCTACCAGTTCTGCCGAAGTGGTGTGAACTGGCTGAATTCCACCACTGTGTCTGTGATCTTCTTGTTATTATTATTATTTATTAGATTTATATGCTGTCTGATTCCCAGTGACAGAGGGCAGTTTTGTCAACTTTTCAGGTTTATAGGTTTTCCAGAAATATTTTAACATTCAATAAATCAGGTATTTGCATAGATAGACTTGCCTTTCAAAGATGTATAAGCTAATCAAGCAATCTCTCCTAGCTTTGTTTTAGCACAATAAATGCTATGGATGATGTTACTTTGGTAATGAAATGTTTGCAAGAGAACCACCAACCTCAGAGAGCATCAAGGACCCCACAGTCGTCGTCGTCGTCCTCCTCCTCCTCCTCCTCCTCCTCCTCCTCTTCCTCTTCCCCTCTAGCACTGATGATGTTACCTAGTTTAGCAATGAAACATTTGCAAGAAAACCACCAACCTCAGAGAGCACCAAGGACCTACATAGCTACAAATACCCTCTTCTATCAATAGTGCTGATGTATTTCAAATAAGCAGTTCCTGGAGCAACAAAATCAGATTATTTCCCGAACTTGCCACAGCCAAGAAAGAAATGAAACCTCTCTCTCTTTCCAACATTTCCTATTTGGGCAAACCATTCTGGGCAAGCTGTTATCCTGATGAGGATAAACGCATCATCTTCAGCACTCAGCAGCACATAAGCCTGTTTTTAATTAGACTTTCCAGCCTTGTTTGCGATGTAAGTTGAGATTTTCCTCTCGGCCAAGCAGAATGTTTCATGGCACCGACGTAGCTCTGAAGTTGAATCACCAAGTCTGCATCTGCACATCTACGGGGCAAAGTCAGACAAATGTACGAAGAAAAGTTGCTGGCGCCCGACACCACAATTTCAAGGTTCCCAGCTTCCTATTTTTTAAAAAAAGTGATGTGGCTGTCATAGCAAAGGGGTATGATCCTGTCAAATCTTTTTGCAGGCTGACTTTTTTGAGACAGCCAAAGGATGGCATGGAACCAGGGTGTAAACTACCGTAGTTTTTTTTTCCCCAACCCTGGCAACTTTAAGAAAGATTGACTTCAAATCCCAGAATTCCCCAGACAGCCATGCTGGCAGGGGGTTTCTGGGAGTTGAAGTCCACCCGTCTTAAGTTTGCCAGCGCTGGGAAACCTTGGTGTGAACAAAACCAAGGTGATAGCCGCAGTGGGCCATTAAAGCACCCCCACCCCAACACACATACTTTCTAGATGTGTTGATGTACACTGTGTTGATGCTGCAATTCATTGGGGAATGAAGATCTATTAATGAGCAGCTAGAAAGATTGAGGGGTTCTTGCACTGAAGCTGACTGTCACAATGTTTCTCAACTCTGGCAACTTTAAGATGGGTGGACTTCAACTCTCAGGACTTCCTAAGCAGCATATATTGCTGGGGGGATTCCGGTAGCTGAAATCCATCCATCTTAAAGTTTCCAAGGTTGAGAAACATTCCAGTGCATTGATGATGTTATTAGTTGGGTAATGAAAAGTCTGCAAGCAAGCAACCAAGTTCAGAGGACATCATGGACCACAGAGTCCTCCTCTTCCTCCTCTTCCTCCTCCTTCACTCCTTCACTCCTCAAACCCCACTCCATTCCAGCACTGATGATGTTACCTGGTTGGGTAATGAAAAGTCCGCAAGCAAACATGAATCCTTGGAGAACACCAAGGACTCCACCATTCAACCCTGAGCTACACATATGCTCTTATATGGATTTATGGATTTATTCCATTTTTATCTTCCTGGAATCTAAAACAGTCACTTGATTTTAAGCGACCGCCCTACACTGTAACAATAGAATTTGTAGTTCTATTAATGTCCTGCTAGATATGTCTGCAAGTTTGCACGTATATGTTTGTATCGAGGACCCCACAGTTCAGTCCTGAGCTACAAATATTCTCCACTATTAATATGTGCTTTGCGCATAAAAACAGAATGAGCCTTGAGTGCACCAGAGTAGGTGCCACTTTTACTTTTTTTTTACCTGCTCAGAGGTGATTTGGATGCAGGTTGGAAGCTCCCAATACTCAGCAGAAACACAGCAGTTGAACAAAATAGAGTGACTGGTGTTTTTTTCTTTTCTTTTCTCTTTTCTCTTCTCTTCTCTTTTCTTTGTTTGCTCTTCCTCATAAAAATGTCCCATTGTTCTTCATTTTTATTAGCTTCAAGCATGGCATCCCTGTCCTTTTGACTTGGATAAGTGCATAATTGGTAGAACCTACGCAAGGCCAGGCCTCTTGGGATGAGGGCACACAATCAGTAGAGACAGGGTGAGAAAGTAACTCTTCCAGCTTAATTAGATGTTCTCAGAAACCAACCACAGATATTGCATTACTTCAACCGAACTCATCTTTCTACATAGACGATTAACTCTTCCTGACATGTTTTTTAGTACTTGCTTTTTTCCTGCAACTTCTCTAATGGCACAAGAGAGGAAGCCAAAACTTTATTTGCTGGAGTATGCTTCCAAACCTTCCATAGCTTCGCTGTCTTTATCTCTCCATTTACAAGTTCCCATGGCACTTCTAGACACAAACGTCATCTGTCTATTTCTATCAAGTGTGAAAGGTCAGCTCCACATGTGAAGGTCCTAGTCAACTGATTTATTGCTACTCGTGCCTATGCACAGGGATCTTCTCAACTAATGGTTGACAACCTGTTTGGAGTTAGATAAGGGTCAAGAGAATTCAAGGGAGATTGGACTTTGTTTGTGACTATGTAGGGAGTTTATGTTGATCCCCCTTTTGACTCCACCCCCAGGTTCTGCCTCTCCTCTACAATTTCAACAGAGTCCAGAACATTAAGTTCTTTTTTCTTCTACTCTCCACAGCTGGTACAATTCTTGGACTTGCCATCCCATCATCCTTGGAGTGCATGAGATCTTCTCCAGTGGGTGGCCTCCACTCTATGGAGCATTACCATCAGCAGGAGTAGAGATCTGTACAGGGTATGGTCCAAAAAAGTCAAGATGGTGCGATCAAAGCTTAATCTATTTCTTACGTCTGTCGTGCAATGACCTTTTTGACCATAATCTGTGTAGAATCCTGGTCAGGCTTCATCTTCTTATCTGGAATGCCATGATTAAAATACACAATTTTAGCAGGCATGTGTTCTGCTGATATTACCTAGTTTTTACAAATGCAACAGGTGTCAGCACTACGGTTTCTGTTTTCTAAATATTTAAAGCAATGAGTTATGAACTCCAGGTTGGAAAGTCATTCATTGCAAGCCCACGAAGTATGAAGTATTGTTAATTAGGAATGTGAAAAATTAATCAAAGTCAGCCAGCGTTCACGATGACTTTCCAAAAGTGCAAGTATTAATTCCTGGAACTGTGTATGATTCATAAAATTGGCATGCACAACTTCTAGCCTTTTTTTTTCAATTATATTGCAATCAGGATAGAAAAGTAATTAATAAACAATGGGTGTGAACATGACTGGGTGGCAGCTCATCAACTTATTTGTTTATAATAAAACAATTAAATGTCAGATGTGCCTGTTTTGGGGACAAAAGAAACTACTTTCATTACCATTAGTTTATTTTAAAATGACATTGGATATCCACTTATAGTTCTCCATTATGTCAATATTACTAATTTTATTTTTACATCAATTCAACTGCTTCCTTCTCTTGATCTTCTTTCTGATCCCGGAATATAGCAATGTAACCTAGTGATTATATATTTCTTTTTTAAACAAAAAAAAAATCAGAACCAAAACCTCTTTTACTTGACTTTTCCAGCTTATTTCAAGACTGATTCAAACTGTTATAACTTCAATATTTCTCTTACTGGTACATAAAGAAATAGAAAGAAGACACTTTTTAATCTTTTTTTCCTCTGTACTTTCTTTTTCCTTTTTATATATATACTTTTAGTTCGTACTAGCTTTTTATCTTTGTATTGTTAAACTTTAACAAAAAATATTATTAAAGGGAGAATATTTCTTTTAGTGTTAGGATTTAATCTAGGCTTTGCATAAGTTAACAAATGTGGGGAGAATGTGTGATGCATGTTTAAGGACATAATGATCCAACTTCCAATTAAATTAATATTTATTATTATTTCCCTGTTTATTAGGGCTGTGCAAAGCATCTCAAAATGCACCAAGCTTGCGGGCCAAGCACTGGCTCTCTCTTAGGCCTACTGTAGCTTAAAATGTGTACAGTCTTAGGATGGAGAGTGAAAAACTTGCATCTTCTAACTGCTAATCCTATCCAACCAACTTCTGCCTCTTTGCCCTAAATAGTGGGTTTCACAATTTCACAATTCTCACACTAAATCTGGTAAATCAGTGGCTCCCAACCTTTTGGGCACCAGGGACCTCTTCCGTCGAGGGTGGCTTTTCTGTGAAGGGGGGGACATGGTTTCACACGCTGCCCGGATGCATGAATGAGACCTTGATCACTTGTGCGGCCCTAGTTCCTGGCAGTCTGTGGCCCTGTGCTGGTCCACAGCCCGGGGGCTGGGACTCCTGTGGTAAATGCCCCCAGTTTTGTCTTCTTTGGCTACTGTGTTTTTAGTTTCTTTGGAGAGACTTGTGAGTTTATGAGATGCCACTAGGCTGGAGTAATCTCTTGTTAGTTTCTAAGATGTTTTAATGCATGGCAGAGTCATCCTTTCCATGGGCTATAATAGTAGTGCTGTGACTGTTTGTGTGAGTAGATATTTCTTTATTAAACTGTGGGGGTGTGATGGGATGATGTCTAGATTTCCAGGAGGGAAAGAGTGCATTCCAGAGAGCAAGAGACAAGGTAGTTTAGATTTAATCACCCCATCAGAATGATTCAATGGCTGTGCTAGACACACTGGTATGTTAATGAACTGTGAAGAAGAGGCACTTCTCCTGAAGGTATGGACGTAGACACGCTCACATAGTATGCAAACACGACCACGCCATATTGATCTGGATGCTGTTTGGAACACCTACTGAGCTTCGTCAAAAGATGATCCATCACCTAGATTGCCCTAATAACCTTTAATCACAAATTCAAAGTATCTTGAAAAGTAATAGGACCATCAATTGTGATGGAATGTAGTCTGGATTACCAGAAGGGAGGGGCTGCATTCCACTGCAGTTTAGATAGTTAATGTGGGAGAAAGAGGGTGAAGACAACTCCTCGCTAATAGCTCCCAGAATGTATGTTTTATGGTGCACGTACTCTGCTTTAGTTTGGCACGATTTCTGTCTACAGGTGAGGAACAATTTTTAAAAATCTGTTTTAAAGAATTGCAACATGCTGTCTTGATTTCTTCAGCCCGTTATCAGGTTCCATTCCACTGAAAATATTATAAAGTCTATTTCTGCCTTCTGGAGTTCTAGATTACTAGAAGGTATTTTTGTTCATCTCAGAAATGTTCTTCTATAGCGTCTTTTGTGTGCTATTGTGTTGTTTCTGTAATAGTTGAGTTCTAGGTTTGTTAGGGCTGCTTTCCCATGGATTTGAGTGTGCTGTTTGCCATTGTTTTCTCTCTTGATGAGAATGTCTGGGAAGAGAAGATGATTCTTCTTCACTTGTCGATTTGATTCCAGCAAACTTGTTGATTTTTTCTCTGTAGTTCTCTAGTTATTCTTTTTTAATTATGCCAAACGTCATCTATGTAATGTAGCTTTCAAGTGTTGCATCATGGTCCCCATTATGAACTGTGTAATTTGTTTACTTATTTGTGCATCAAAGTAGAAGTAAGAGATGAGGTAAATTGTGTGAGACAGCTTGGAATTTCAGTGTTCTTATGCTCTGCTGGGTTTTAGCGATCTGTACAGAAATTCCTCAGTTTACAGTGGTACCTCGGTACTCATCCTTAATTGGTTCCGGGAGGCATGATGAGTACCAAAAATGATGAGTATCAAACAAATTTTTCCCATGGGGATAATGTAGTGAGTCACAAGGCAGCCAACACTGAAAAGTTCTAGTTTGTGCATTGAGTACCAAACAAATGAAGAGTACTGGGACAAAAAGAGAGGGAGAGGGAGAGGGAGAGGGAGAGGGAGAGAGAGAGAGAGAGAGAGAGAGAGAGAGAGAGAGAGAGAGAGAGAGAGAGAGAGAGAGAGAGAGAGAGAGAGAATTTTCTGCAAGAGCAACTGAAGAAGAAAAAGTCTGAAGCTTAAGGATGGGGATAAGTCAGGCTGATGGTACCAGTCCACAGCCTCTTGGGAACTGGGCCACAGAAGTGTTGGGCGAGTGTGCAAAGCTTCATTTGTGCATGTGCAGGATCTAGGTTGCGTGCATGAAACAATCCCCTCCTGCAGCCTCCGCTGCCGGTCCATGGAACCAGAAAGATTGGGGACTGCTGCTTTAGTTCATCTTGCTTAAAATAAAAATTAAAATATTTTGAGGCCGGTGGATGCAAGGGAGAAGGAGGAGGGGAGGCATTCTTAACAACATCCCAAAGGAGCCATTTTCTGAGAATCTCATTAGAGCCAAAGCTGTTCATGAAGCTTCAAGTCTCCCATGATTTTCCTCCTGGTTGAGGTGAAGTGGCATCCAGGCCTGGCTAGCTAGAAGTAAGGAGAAATTTCCTGACAGTGAGAGCAATTAATCAATGGAATAGCTTGCCTTCCAGGGCTGTGGGTGTTTCATCACTGGAGGTTTTCAAAAACAGACTGGACAACTGCCCTTGAACAGGGGGTTGGACTAGAAGACCCATTGATTAAGGGCTTGGAGATAAAAAACATATGAAGAACGGTTGCAGGAATTGGGTATGGCCAGTTGAGAGAAAAGAAGGACTAGGGGAGATACTATAGCAGTGTTCCAGTATTTGAAGGGCTGTCACAAAGAGGAGGGGGGGGCAACCTATTTTCCAAAGCACCAGAAGGCAGGACAAGAAGCAACAGATGGAAACTCATCAAGGAGAGAAGCAGCCTAGAACTAAGGAGGAATTTCCTGACAGTGAGAACAATCAACCAGTGGAACGGCTTGCCTTCAGAAGTTGTGGGTGCTCCAACACTGGTGGCTTTCAAGAAAAGACTGGGCAGCCACTTGTCTGAAATGGTATAGAGGCTCTCCTACTGTGTAGGGAGTTGGACTAGATGGCCTCCAAGGTCCCTTCCAACTCTGTTATTCAGTGTTGTATCTAGGTTACCTCCGAGGTCCCTTCCAGCGCTACGATTGTTCAAAGTAGCAAGCAACAGCCTCAGAGGTGGTCAGACCACACACGGCAGAAAGAGCTGGAAGGCTTCTCTCAGCCAGCTCCTCACTGGAGAAAGGCACCGGAAGTGGGGCAGGGGAAAGACGCCTGAGTCTCCAGCCCCAGCTCCAGCATATGCCGCAAATTATATGGGAGAATTTTTAAAGGCAGCTGTAACCAGAAAGTGCCCATTGGATTTTTTGATCTTTAAATATTTGGAGTGACGATCACTAACATACTTTGTAGCTGACGCCCACGTGAAGAAATACTTTCTTTGGCATCCAGCTGTTGCCCCCAATGATATATGTCTGCAGAAAGCTGTAGGAAATATTTCCCACAATAAACAGCTAATTAGAGGATCCTAAATTCTCATCTGAGCACATTTTTAGATATCCCTATCAAAGGGAAGAAAGTTGGCATTGCCTCCTCTTGGTTCAGCTCTCCAACTGCTGTAATTAAAATGTTATGCTTATCAACCCACTCACCCCACGTTCAAAAGCTGGAGAGCCAGTTAAAAGTTGGGATATGGTGGGCAAAGCTTTGCAAATGCATACCATTCTGACAGACTGAAAGGTCTTCTATAATGGCTGGAAAAAATAATATATGATATTGGAAGTTCTGGTCTTTCCAGTATCAAAGGGGTTGCCACAAAGAAGAGGGAGTCAAGCTATTCTCCAAAGCCCCTGAAGGCAGGACAAGAAGCAACGGATGGAAACTAATGAAAGAGAGAAGCAACCTAGAACTAAGGAGAAACTTCCTGACAGTGAGAACAATTAACCAGTGGAACAACCTGCCTCTAGAATCTGTGAATGCTCCAACACTGGAAGTTTTTAAGAAGAGACTGGACAACCATTTGTCTGAAATGGCATAGGGTCTCCTCCTTGAGCAGGGGTTTAGACTAGAAGACCTCCAAGGTCCCTTCTAACTCTATTATTCTGTTATGCTGTTAGTCCAGGGGTGTCCAACCTTGGCAACTTTAAGACTTGGAGACTTCAACTCTCAGAATTCTCCAGCCAACCATGCTGTTTTCTTCTTCCTCCTCAAGGAAAAAACTGTCCCGTTGCCTTTTAAAGAAAAAAAAAAAAGCAGCTTTGAGACAAGTATGACCTGGATGACTGAGAATCTCCACAGACATCAGAGTTGAATTGTGGGGCCCTTGATGTTCTCTGAGTTTTGCTAGCTCGGGTTTGGACCCACTCTCAAGCTGGGAAACATTGATGTAGCATCATCTAACCAACACCTCTCATCCAATCTCATTTTGGGGAAGAAGAATTTGCTATTTAATTGATTTGCAGACTGGCCTCACCTTCTGTGTCATAAGTGAGATCTCCAGAATCAAATGTGACAACTCTAGGAGGACCTTTGACTGAGGGATTGGTATCTTTGTGCCATATTGCACAAATAGCTCATGAATCAAAGTCAGGCATAATTGAAGTTCGGGTCCTTTTTCTAGTTTGTGTGTTTAAGCGTTCAGATGATGAATGTGACCAGCATGATAAGTACAAATGGAAAGGGGAGGTTGAGAAGGGCAAGTTAATTAGAAATGTCTTAAGAAAAGATAAATTGATTTGTTAGGACAGTTGTGTTTCTCTTTTGCTAGAGTTTGTTTGACATCTGTTCCAAAAGTGCCTCTGGATTGCCCAGCAATTGCATTGGGAAATCAACGTTTCCAATTTTGGATGGTAGACAAGGGTTTTTTTTGCTTTTTTTTTTTTAAGAAAAAAAGAAGAAGAATGTTTCTATTGAAATACTGGGAGAGCCAAATCAACATGCCGTAGAGGATGAAATTTCAATAGCGCTTGAAAACCATTCACCTCTAATAGGAGGCTTGGTTGATTTGGGAGCCAAAATCCAAATGGTTTAAGGTAATATTAGGAAACAAGGAAGAGGGTGGGGTGTTAAGGAGCTGGATCGTGGCTTATTTGAAGTGGAGCATTCTTGGACTGATAACACAAACCAATTTTATGGAACTTCAAACATGAAGGAAAGAAGGGAAACTTTTTTGCAGTCGATATCCAACAATGCCTTAATACCACTAAGGTTTTTCTCATGCAAGGGAAAAATACAAGTTTTTATATACAAGAGCACTTTAGGTCAGCAGTCCCCGATGTTTTGGTATCAGGGGCCAGTTCCATGGCGAGGGATGGTTTCATGTGCTACCAGATCCGGTGCATGCGCAGATGAAGCCATGGACCAGTCCCAGACTCTACACCAGGGATTGGGGAATCCTGTTCTATATGGTTCTTATTTTAATGCAGAACATTCTTAAGGTGAATATAGAGATTAAACCTTCTGGGTCTAATGGAAAAAGCTTTGGGGAAATAATTGGAATTCTGATTTTATATATGGGGACAGCAGCAAGACTGCTCTATGCACAAAAATGGAAGGATGTTTCAGTTCCCACCTGGGGAGGAAAGCTATGGCAAATCTAGATAGCATACTAAAAAGCAGAGACTTCACCCTGCCAACAAAAGTACGTATAGTCAAGGCCATGGTTTTCCCAGTTGCAATGTACGGCTGCGAAATTTGGACCATAAGAAAGGCTGAGCGCCAAAGAATTGAGGCCTTTGAACTCTGGTGCTGGAGAAGACTCCTGCGAGTCCCTTGGACTGCAAGGCGTTCAAACCAGTCAGTTCTAGAAGAGATCAACCCCGACTGCTCTTTAGAAGGCCAGATCCTGAAGTTGAAACTCAAATACTTTGGCCACCTAATGAGAAGGAAGGACTCACTGGAGAAGAGCCTAATGCTGGGAAAGATGGAGGGCAAGAGAAGAAGGGGACGACGGAGAATGAGGTGGCTGGATGGAGTCACTGAAGCAGTAGGCGTGAGCTTAAAGGGACTCCAGAAGATGGTAGAGGACAGGAAGGCCTGGAGGAACGTTGTCCATGGGGTCGTGATGGGTCGGACACGACTTCGCAACTAACAACAACAACTTTTGTTTCTTCTTGGAAGCCACTTCTGGATTTTGTGTTTGAGGTGGAAAAAAATGATACTGTGATTTTGGGTTAGACTGATTTGTTGATACAGAAATGGCTAGTTCATACTACTACTATAGAAATGTAAAAAGTTGAGATTCGATGTTAATGCCTTATTTTACTGCAACAGAGGGACTTGGAAGTCAATGCCTTTTTTTCCCTTTCCTCTCCCTTTCCACGTCTTTTTTCCCCTTCCCCTACCGTTGTCCCTTACTATTTACTTTTGTATTTTTGTATTTTATCTTATAAGTGAATAAACTTATTTCAGTGGGAAACCCTGTTCTATGCGATTCTTAAAAGCCTCTTTTCTATGAGGCTTTGGAGACAGGTTGCTACTGGTATGTATAGGTTGTATCAAGTTATCTCACAGGGGGATTTTGCTTGGAGACCTGATTGTATTGTCCTGCACTGGTTTGTATTATTTTTATTCTGTTTCATTTGATTTGATATTTTCCGCGTGGTTAGCTGTGCAGACTCACTAAGTGGAGCTGGCTAGCCTTATAAATTCCATAAATGATTAAATAAACAGCTTTCAATTTTCCCCCCGCAATTGGTGCCCTTCCTTGCTCTTCCGCCATTCAAAAAAAAATCACAAGGTTCAATGTTGAATATTAAGATTGTTGGATTCATTTAGCTGGCATTCATTTATTTTTTACCAAGGCATTTGGAAAGCACGGTCCAATTTCACCATTTCTCAACTGAACGGACTTCCTTTAAGATGGATGAAGTGTTCACGCTCACGAGAGCACTGATTTTACCATTTTATGAGGCACTGTACTTTTCTGTGAAGGAAGAGGAGACAGATCAGGGTGCTCAAGATTGTGAGTGTCAATTCTCCAACTGAGAAAGGCACCGGCAATTATTGAAACAATCAACAGACACAGTTGCCTTAGGAAGGCACCAGAAACAGAAACAGACTTGGAAGGGATCTTGGAGGTCTTCTAGTCCACCCCTTGCTCAAACAAGAGACACTATACCACTCCAGTCAAGTGGCTGTCCACTCTCTTCTTGAAAACCTCCAGCCATGGAGCACCCAGAACTTCTGGAGGCAAGCCGTTCCACTAGTTGATTGTTCTCACTGTCAGGAAATTTCTCCTTAGTTCTAGGTTGCTTCTCTCCTTGATTAGTTTCCATCCATTTGGGTCCAATAAGATCTTAGGTGACATCTCTTGATGAGGACAAAGTTACAAAGTCATAGACTGGGTTCACGCCCCAGGCTGATTCCCAAATCCCAGATAAATGGCTGTGTTTGCATCACATGTGATGCCCAAATAAATTCACAACATTCTGGCTTATTGCAATGACCAGGTTATCCAGGCTACTGAAACAAGGGCCCCAATGCTGCTCCAGAAATGTCCAACGCAATTTTAGTCCAGCCAATGCTTTGTACAAACCTAGCAATTGTGTCAATGAATTGCCTTGGGCTGGGTTTTTTTTTTCCCCTCATTCCAATAACAAGGAAATACTTTTATCGCTCCTACCAGCCTTTGGGACTTGAATTCTCTTTTTACAAAAACATTGAGACTTGAAAGCCTGGCTTTCATACCGTGTGCCTGGAGAACTGACCTTGCTGCAAAAAACTCCTCAGGCAAAAATCTGCCCAGTTGGGCCTCCGCAAGGACAAAATATCAGCAGCAGGTTGGGTGAGAAGTGAAAATATTGTCCTCAAAGTCAGAAAGAAGAGAGTTTCCCCACCATGAGAGATGCTTGAAGGGCTGCCAGGAGGTTTGGCATTCACTTCAAAGAGATACAATCCAAAATATTATTCAGCTACAGAGAAGCACATGAAACGCACACATTCAAGGAGCCTAAACCAACCGTCTTGGTTTCCAGCATAAGATATCCCATGACTGGGTGGAAAAGGCAATCTCCGGTGATGAAGCACCCATAACTTCTGGAGGCAAGCCGCTCCACTGGTTGATTGTTCTCACTATCAGGAAATTTCTCCTTGGTTCTAGATTGGTGCTCTCCTTGATCAGTTCCCATCCGCTACTTCTTGTTGCACTTTCGGGTGCTTTGGTGAATAGGTCGACACCCCCCCCTCTTCTTTGTGGCAGCCCCTCAAATACTGGCACACTTCTATCCTGTCACCCCTAGTCCTTCTTCCTTAGACTAGAGTCCCAGTGTTTCTCAACCTCAGCAATTTTAAGATGTGTGGACTTCAACTCCCAGAATTCTCCAGCCAGCATGCTGGCTGAGGAATTCTGGGACTTGAAGTCCACAAATCGTAAAGTTGTTGAGGTTGAGAAACACTGGACTAGACACTCTCAATTCCTGCAACCATTCTTCATATGTTTTGGCCTCCAGCCCCCAAGTCATCTTTGTTGCTCTTTTCTGCACCCTTCCTAGAATCTCAGCATCTTTCTGTCCCTTCTGTTCCTTCTATCATTTCATCTGTGTTAGTGATAATTAAGTCCGGCATTAGATCCAAATTAACCAGAAAGCAAGAAAACTGTCCTTTGAAGTCAACTGTGTTGCAACCCAGAGATTTTCATGATCATGTAAGAGATCAAAGGGAGCTGTGCAACAGAAGAGGAGATAGCTCAACTTTTGCTCATCAACTTCAAAGCTATTCCTTATCACAGGACCCTCCCTAGTGTTCTTCTCTTCATGGAAGGAGAAAAGCCAGTAAAAATTACCCTCGAGGTATCATCCACCCAATAGTGAATCTCCTCTATGATCTCCAATCTACATGAAGACTGAGTGTGTGCCAATGGCATGCAGTAACCGGCTCACGTTTGGTACATGCCCAGGTATTGCACAAGATCTTCCATCTTCTCCCTGCTCAGTAAAGGAGACTGGCATAACAGCAGCAAATTTGTTCTGTAATCTTACTGCTGAAGTTCAGAAACGTGGATACCAGAGATTGGTATCTTCAGAACATGCCTAGGACATCTAATCTTTCTTAAGATGACTATATTACAACATTGCTTTTCTTTTTGGAACTTTTTCTTTCTTACTCCTAGAAAGATCTTGAAAAATCCAGGATACAAGTAGTTTGGCCTTACCCTCCCTCCTCCTCCCTCCCTCCTCCCTCCCTCCTCCTCCTCCTCTTTCTTCTCCTCCTCCCCCTCTCCCTCCTCTTCCTCCTCCTGTAATACTACTAAATGGTCCTCGATTCCCACCAATCTCTCATCTTCCACTGCATGAGGTTCTTGCACCAAAGTGGTCAAGTAATGTGATTCTGGAGGACAGTCAAGATAAGAGATGCATCTCAACGGCACAGAGGAACCGAACAAGAATCGTCCGATGACTAAGGAGAACAGGGCTTGCACGTCTAACCTGGTCACCAAAGACCATCCAAGCTGGTCTGCTTGTCCTCTTCCTCCTCGCCTTTTTTTTAATCAGCTGCCAATCAATTGGCACCTGATGGCCTGGCTGCTACAGCCTCCCTGCTGTGGTTTTTTTTTTTGGGGTGGCTTGGCCTTGGACAAATGAATAGCCCCTTGTTGGAGCCGGGTTTGCTTGCGTATCTCGCTGTCAGCCAACTCGGCTTTGATTCCCCTGCTTTATTTTCATTCGGAAAAGCGATGGCAAGGAGGGAGGGAAGGAGGGGTGGAAAGAGCTTGGGGGGAGAAATTAAATAGGCCTTTTTATCAATGCGGTCAACTAGATGTGGCATTACAGGGCTCTTTGTATATATAACACTATGCATTTTAGCATCCCGGTTCCCATAAGAGATTGCTTTCCTGGAACGAAATAATAGCTCCCATATTTTTAATTTATGGCACCATAAATAAGGTGGTATACAACCTAGCTAAGAACGGCACTGACATTTTTCCCCCCCCTCTGAATGTCTCCCTTGAGTTTCAGATTACCCAGGTTTGTTCTTCTGGGGGCTGATGGATTTTTTTCCATTCTTCCCTCCCCACCCCAATTTTCTATGAAGCCCTGTTCGGATGGTAATGGTTTCAATGGCCCCCATCTTCCTTCACCTCTCTTCTTAAGTGTGCAAAAAAGCAGCCTCGGTGTGACGTCTCAGGTGACAGACCCGGCCATCAAGTGCAAGATGGAAGAGGCTGAGCATTTCAGACCAGACAGCAGTTGGTGAAACACAGTAGAAGTGCAAGCTCTGTTTTGGTTAGTCATTGGAAACAACATAGAACGTAGAATCATAGGGCTGGAAGGACCTCAGAGGTCTTCTAGCCCAACCCCCTGCTTATGGCAAGAGCCTCATACTATACCAGTCAAATGGTTGTCCAGTCTATTTTTGAAAGCCTCCAGTGATGGAGAACCCACAACTTCAGAGACAAGCCACTCCATTGATTAATTGTTCTCACTGTTAGGAAGTTTCTCCTTAATTCCAGGTTGCTTCTCTCCTTGATTAGTTTCCATCCGTTGCTTCTTGTCCTGCCTTCAGGCGCTTTGGAGAATAGGTGGACCCCCTCTTCTTTGGGGCAGCCCCTGAGATACTGGAACACTGCTATCATGTCCCCCCTCGTCCTTCTCTTCATTAAACCAGACCTACCCAATTCCTGCAACTGTTCTTCATACGTTTTAGCGTCCAGTCCTCTAATCATCTTTGATGCTCTTCTCTGCACTCTTTCCATACTCTGAACATCTTTTTTATATTGTGGTGACCAAAACTGTTCTCACTGTCAGGAAATTCCTCCTTAGTTGTAGGTTGCTTCTCTCCTTGATTAGTTTCCATCCATCGCTTCTTTTTCCTCCCTTCAGCTGCTTTGGGGAATAAGTCAATCCCTTCTTCTCTGTGACAGCCCCTCAAGTACTGAAAGACAGTTATCATGTCCCCCTTAATCCGTCTCTTTGACAGGCTAGACCCACCTGGTTCCCTCAACCGTTGGTCATATGATTTAGCCTCATTTTTTCTTGCTCTTCTCTGGAGCCTGACACAAAGCACACGGATGGTGGTAACAGGTTTGCTTTGTACTGTGTTTGAACTGGAGTGTGGGAGCACCGCTGCTTTTCAGTAAAAAAATGCTTTGCAAATGAAATGCAAATTATGTGCGGCAGAATGCAAATGTGCTGCCAGAGCAGTTTTTATTCAAGGAAAACAGACTTCAGTTTCCACTCTCTATCTTCCCTCATTGTCTTTGCTTATCAGAAGAAAGTTGCAAAGTGTGATAACGCATTTGCAAGATGCCACAACCGTCATAAATGCCACCCAGAGGCCAGGTGTGCCAACTGTGAAGAAACGAACCATTCCCCTTCGTTAATATCGCCACGGCTTTATTTATTTATTTATTTTATTATTTAAATTTATATACCGCCCTATCTCCCTTATGGGACTCAGGCAATAATAAAAATCACAGTAAATATTACATAAAAGCCTGCTCTAAAATATAAAACCCCTAACAAAACCCAATCAAAACTACGCCAGGCCGGCCGCTTTGAGGTCCTAAAAGGACTCCACTGAAAGGAACGTCTCAAGGGGTTTTATTTCTTTTCTTTGCTTTCCTGGATTGGGAAATGTCTCAGCCAGCAAGCTTGGGAGAAATGGAACCAGTTCAAAACAGTAACCTCAGTCCCGTCTTCAATATCGTAGTCAGCTCAAGAATAACACCAAGAAATTTGGGGGGAGGGACATTGCTGTACATGCTAGGAATAAAGCAGGAAAAAATACTTTGCAGGGGAAGCGTCTACGGAGATTCTCAGTCATCCAGTTCATGGTTGACCCAAAGGTGCTTTTTTCAACAGTCAACTGGACTTCCTTGTTTTTCTTTGAAGACGTTTCGCTTCTCATCCAAGAAGCTTCTTCAGCTCTGGCTGCATGGTAGGGAACGGAAGAACTGAAGAAGCTTCTTGGATGAGAAGTGAAACATCTTCAAGGGAAAACAACAAAAAAAGTCCAGTTGCCTCTTGAAAAAGCACCTTTGGGTTTGCAGGGGAAAAAAACATTGGAGAAATAGAAAGGCAGATTTCAACTTGGCATTAACAGGAAGATGCTTGATATAGGGTACCAATGGAGCTCTGTTGGTTTCTTCTAGTCCTCACACAAAGATAGCCATCTTAAAGAGAAGGTGCATCCTTTTGTTAGAAAATAACACAATCTATTAAGGAACTCGTCCATTCTTCCCTTTTGAATCTTACCAGTGTTGCTTTTCTAACGTTCCTGCCTGTCTTTACTCTTTTATTTTGCTTCTTTGGGTCAAATCGTTCTTGCCAGGATAATTTGCTGCTTTTTTTGTGTGTGTGGGCTTTTGAAACTGGGCTGAGATGCAATTCAGACAAGGGTCAAATGTGGCTTTACGGCAGCAGCTTGCCAATCTTAATCCCGGAACCAACACCCAAATCTCCTTGGATCAGTTCCTTTGGCAAACTTTATGAAAGCATTGAGTGTCCCCAAGATTTCTTTTGAAAAGTAGAGGGTTTGGTGAATGGGTGTAACAAAAACAGCCTCGTTTTAAACCTAAGAAAAAGTAGGGATGGTTGTCAAGTTCAAAAAAGGCAGGCACAGCCCCACACCTCTGTGTATTAATGACTCACCTGTGGAGGTGGTTAGCAGCATCAAATTTCTGGGTGTGCAGCTAATGAGTAGGCTAGCTTGGTCATTCTACCTCTGTTTGCAGGACTTTGTGCAGGTAGTCCTTCATTTACAACAGCTCGTTTTACAACGGCACTGGAAAAAATGATTTATGACCGTTCTTCAGAGATATGACCGCGGCAGCACTCCCACGGTCCCGTGATTTATATTCGGATGATTGACAATTAGTTCATATTTAGGACGGTCGCAGTTTCCCAGGATCATTTGACCACCTTTTGCAGCATTGATGTGAGGCTCAAGAATCAAAAATGACACGTGGAGCTATTTCTGAGTAATTTCCTTTATTGTTGTTCACCTACAGACAGAATCTTGCCAGACTAAAGCAGCTATTTGAATAACTTAAAAGAATAGAATAGAGCTGGAAGGGACTTTGGAGGTCTTCTAGTCCAGCTCTCTACTTAAGCAGGAGAACTTTAAATATAAGTAGTCCTCAACTTACAACCGTACATTCAGTGGCCATTCAAAGTTACAACGGCACTGGAAAAAAAGTGACATATGGCCGTTTTACACACTTATGATCATTACAGCATCCCCGTGGTCACATGATCAAAATTCGGATGCTTGCAATGATCCCCTTTTGTGACCTTCCAATAAGCAAAGTCAATGGGGAAGCCAGATTCACTTAACAACCATGTTACTAATTTAACAATTGCAGTGATTTGCTTAACAAACATGGCGAGAAATATCATAAAATGGGGCAGAACTCATTTAACCAATGTCTTACTTAGCAACATAAATTTACGGCTGAATTGTTGTCGAAATTTGAGGACCACCTGAATTTTGTTCTCTTCTCCAGTTCTTTCTCTTCTCTTCTGCTGTCTCCAGATATTGCTGTGTCCACTGTATGTTATTATTTTTGCTTCTGACTGCTGATATGCTGATTTTTTTAAAAAAAAAAACAACTAACCCAGATCTGTTTCTGCTGCCCTCATGGGAAACTAGACTTTCTGCTGAGGTTTTGGAGGCGGAGAAGTGAGCCAAAAGCATCAAACAGACTGTTTTCTGTTTAAATATATATATTGGAGAGAGACTATTGTAGTTAATTCTTCAGCGGGACCAAAAACGTCTGGCACAGCTTATGCCAATGATTCTCAACCTCAGCAATCTTAAGACGGTTGGACTTCAGCTCCCAGAATTCCCCAGGCAGCCATGGAATTCTGGGAGCTGAAGTGCACACCTCTTGAGAAACATAACGTTATACAATTGTGGGGGAAAAACTGAGCTGAATGTTTATTTGTAACTGGACACAAAGAGTTGGAGGAAAAGAAAAATATGATTTTCAGAGTTGATTCTTCTTTCTTTCTTCTTTCTTCTTAGAAAGTGGTGTGGAGGAGGTACCTGGTTCCCAAACGCACATCTGTGTGACAATGTTAGTATCACATGAATGCCTTCAAGCTGAGTATGCTAAGTTAATTTTTAATAATCATCTTCACTTGTTTTGGTTAAATAGATATCAAACAAGCAAATCCAAACCCAAATCCAGCTAGAATTAAGAAGAAATTTCCTGGCAGGGAGAACAATTAATCAGTGGAACGGCTTGCCTCTTAGCAGCTGTGGGTGCTCCAACACTGGAGATTTTCAAAAATAGACGGGACAGCCCCTTGTCCACAATGGTATAAGGACTCAACCAGCATAAAGGATAAAAGAAAAAAATCAATTTTAAAAAAATCAATCAATCAATTTCATATTCTTGTGGCTTAGATTTCTGTGTATTTTTCGGGCATGGGGCTGGCTAAATTAAGATTTAGGCAAAGCCCCAAGGAACCTGATTTACAATAGATTGCACTGCATTGTGGTGTTTATCAATATTAACAGACTAACGGAGTTGGAAGGGACCTTGGAGGTCTTCTAGCCCAACCCCCTATTCAAGCAAGAGACCCTATACTATTTCAGACAAATGGTTGCCCAATCTCTTCTTAAAAACCTCTAGTGTTGGAACATCCACAACTTCTGGAGGCAGGTTGTTCCACTGGTTAATTGTTCTAACTGTCAGGAAGTTTCTCCTTAGTTCCAGGTTGCTTCTCTCCTTGATTAGTTTCCATCCGTTGCTTCTTGTCCTGCCTTCAGGTACTTTGAAGAATAGCTTGACTCCCTTTTCTTTGGGGCAGCCCCTGAGATATTGCTATCATGTCTCCCCTAATCCTTCTTTTCACTAGACTAGACATACCCAATTCCTGCAACCGTTCCTTATGTGCTTTAGTCTCCTAATCATCTTTGTTGCTCTTCTCTGCCCTCTTTCCAGAGTCTCACCAATATTGTCATTGGCCTGAGTAGTTGATTTTTGTTGTTGCTTTGTTGTTGTTATTTTGTAAGTGGTCAAGAAATTTTGTGCATTTGTGCCCAAATGCTGATGGTTTGGTGTTTTTAAAAATTATAGCTACTTTTCAGGTTATGTTACCATAATGCTGGTGCATATATATGTGTGTGTGTGTGTGTGTGTGTGTGTGTGTGTGTTTTCTGTTTTGCAAATTTTATTAATTTTCAAATAAACATATAAACAAATAATACAAATGTGGTGCATTTCATGTGTGTTTTGTAGAAATCGCTTTTTTCCTTTCCTTCTTTTAAATTGGATTGATTTTTTTTAAAAAAAAAAAAAACATTTCGCCTGAAAATTGGCCTCTGCTCCACCTCCCACCCTCAACACCAACCACAACTGCCTGAACAGCAATGCTCTTCTCCTTTATTTTCCAAAAAGCAAACAAACAAACTGAATTATGTTTTGGAGAGATCTTGAAACGATTTGAAACCCGTATCCCATGGCAAAGAGAGAGAGAGAAAGAAATCGCAGAAAAGCAGAAGGAAAGGATGATCCTAGCAGATTTAGGGAAAATTGCTGTTTCTGAATGAAGGACTTTGATCTGCTGCTGCTGCTGCAG
Organism: Protobothrops mucrosquamatus; assembly: GCF_001527695.2. NCBI lineage: Eukaryota > Metazoa > Chordata > Lepidosauria > Squamata > Viperidae > Protobothrops > Protobothrops mucrosquamatus. Next base: position 95,339 of record NW_015388678.1, on the reverse strand, counting down.
AAATTTAGGAGATGCCTCTGAGAATGAAATAAATAAGTGGGAATTATCAGGACATCTCAGATCTTTGAGGAATGGCATGCCATAATCCCTTCTAGAGAAGCAGCTGTTTGATTCTCTCCTTCCTTTTCATCTGGGAAGGCTGCAGTTCATCTTTCCTTTGTTTGATCCCAAATAGGTATTTTTGTTCTGTCCCAGAATTTTACAACGTTTGGGCTTTTGGCCACAGAGCCATTGCAAATCAAAGACAACCACACATTTTTTAGCATTAATTAAAGGGAGCAACTGACTTTTCCCCAGGTTAAACACAAAATATAACTGTGCTTGCCATCTCCTCTCAACTTTCGGCCGAAGACTTATCTAAAATGATGGAAGACAACTCTTTAAAAAGCTTGTTTAAGCAACTATTAAAACAGGGAGATTGGTTACATGTAGTATGTACACTGAGAGCTTATGCACTGGAGACAAATTCCTTGTGTGTCCAACCACATTTGGCCAATAAATAATTCTATTCTATTCTATTCTATTCTATTCTATTCTATTCTATTCTATTCTACTCTACTCTACTCTACTCTACTCTACTCTACTCTACTCTACTCTATTCCTATATTCTATTCTATTCTAATCTATTCTGTTCTGTTCTATTCTATTCTATTCTATGTACTCCATTACAACGGCACTGAAAAAAGTGACTTATGACCATTTTTCACACATGACCACTACAGCATCCCCATGATTGCGCAATTTGCATTCAGATGCTTGGCAACTGGTTCATACTTATGACTGTCTGTACTTTGCTACCAAAATCCTAAAGGTGCTTTTTCTAAAAGGCAACTAGAATTTGCTTGGTTTCGGCTTAATTCTTGTTTATTTACTGTATGTATTTATTTTTAAATACTTGCCTCGAGGCAAGTCTAGCCGGCTTTCAACAGAGTATGGTTTAATGCACGGTTTATGGTTTGGTACCTTCTGCAAACCCAGCCATGGTTAAAATGATGGCTTAGTGTAAAGCAGCGAACCTGTTTCAGTACTTGGGGAAATCTAGATGTTAATCTGCACAAGCCGGGAGCCATAGAGAGACAACAGGAAGATCAAAGAAGAAGGAATGTAATTTCTGATTGAACTGCAAGTAAGCTAGCTTAAGTGCCCGTCTTCAAGGGGGATGAGTCTGAGCCTAAGAGATTCCTTACAAAGGTATCCTTGCCTGCTTACTATGCAGAAATAAGCCCTACTATTTAGAGCTTACTGCTTTGGTAAGATTACTACTCTAGTGAGCTGGCATATTATTGCGGTGTTAGAAAAGGTAGCCCCCCTAAAAATCTCTCATGGAGAAAATCCAGAGCTTCCACAGACACACCCTTTCTCCACTGGTAGCTGAGCCGTTTCCTGCCCTACAACTGGCCGGTCTCCAGAGATGCTTTGAGGGAGTCTGCAGAGTAGCTCAGGATCCCTGGACACCTTTTTGGAAGAGCAGGTGTCAAGTGGGGAGTAGGGGTGGGCTTGCCCAAGTTTTCCCCCATCCCAGCTGGATGCCCCAAATGGCTGCTTCGTTCCACCCAAAGATAGAGCTGGCCCAGAATCTTCTTTTGCTTACACCCAAGAGCTCATCCCAAAGGTCAAACCCTTTACATGTCATGTGCTGGCTGGGGAATTCTGGGAGTTGAAGTCCACCCATCTCAGAAAGAGCGATAAGACAAGGAAATGGATTTGATTCCGCCAAATCTAAATCAGTATTTCTCAGCCTCAGCAACTTTATGATGGGTTGATCTCAACTCCCGCAATTCCCCAGCCCAACTCAGCTGAGTTGACTGGGATGGGCAGCTATGGAAGTTGAATGAATGAATGAATGAATGAATGAATGAATGAATGAATGAATGAATGAATGAATTTGTTTGCTTGTTTGTTTGTTTGTTTGTTTCTGGGAGTTGAAGTCCACCCATCTTAAAGTTAAGATCCATAAGTCAGATTCTAGTTAAAACTTCGAAAAAGTCTTTCTAACAGCAAGAACAGTAGGGCAAGGAAACTGATTATCAAAGAAGAAATTAGCTCCTTTTTCCTGCAACAATTCAAATCAAGGTTGGAGAACCATCTATCTGTTCAGCCTTGAGTCTGCCCTAGTCTAAATCAGTATTTGTCAACCTCGGCAACTGGGTGGCCTTCAGCTCCTGGAATTCCCTAGCTAGCCAGTTTAGCTAAAAGGTTTAAGAGTTGAAGCCCATCCATCTTAAGGCTCCTGTGCTTGAGAAACGCTGGATTCCGTAACTGAACTTAGTTGTTTCTAAGTAATCTATGGGGAAGGGACTTAACATCTGGATCTGTTCTATAGACGGGTGACTAGGATTAAATCTGAGACACAGTACTCAGCTAGGGTAAAGTGGGAATCTCAGGCAACTGGTTGGATCTGACTCACAATAAACAATCTGTTGTAACTGAAAATGTTCTTGCCAAACGATGAGTCTTTTTGATTTATTCATGCATTTCCAGAAGAAGGAGGGAGAGGGAGAGAGAGAGAGAGAGAGAGAGAGAGAGAGAGAGATTGTGCCTCTCCTTGTTTTGAAAATAAAGGCTGGGAAGAGAAACTTTTAGCAAGCCCTTCCAGTATTTAGACACGTCTGCTTTTCTCTGAACAGAGTTGAAATTATGCACTCTTCTGCAGCCAAAGAGTGTAATTTAATACTGGCCTTGCCCTCTTCTCCCAGCGTAATTGCCACGCTCTTTAGATTGATTGTGAAATAATAGCAGCAGTGTGAAAAAGCCGCTCCTGTTTCCAATCACTAAATGCTTCACAGGAACCGTAAGAATAATATAAAAAATTGAGCACATTAAAAAAAAAATCCCACGAACTAATGACGGGAAGCTAGGCTGCCCCTTTAGATAAACTGGTTTGCTTTCTCCGAAGGGACTTGTTTTGTGCACAAGATCCAAGCAAACCACAAGATTAGGAGTGTAATAAAGATAATAGACCCTGAGCCTTTGGGTCCCTCTTCTTAACCAAAAGCTTTCCTCAGCCTTCCTCATTCTTAGGCTAAACCTGGATGAATTGATTTTATCCTTTCCATGCGTTGACAGGTCAGAAACTCCTGATTACAGGAATTTTAGCCACCACAATGGGACCGTCAACTTTGGTTGGTGTTTTTTTTTTATTATTATTTGCATGTGTTCAAAAATTTTATTAGTTTATCAAAATATAGTATAAATGCAAAATGCGATAGAAAATAATGGGAAACTAAGGGAAGAGAAAGGGAAGAGAAAAGTGTAGGGCAAGAGGGAAAAAGAAAGAAAAAAAGCATTGACTTCCAACTCCTTTTGGTGCAGCAGAATAAGATAATACCACCAAACCTCAACTTTTACTTTTATGTAATAATACAAGCTAGCCATTTCTATAACAACAAACCTATCTGATAGGCATATTTTCTGGAGAATATTGGAACACCGCTATCATGTCACCCCTGGTCCTTCTTTCCGCTATAGAAATACCCAATTCCTATAATCTTTCTTCCTATGTTTTAGCCTCCAGTCCCCTGATCATCTTTGTTGCTCTTTTCTACACTCTTTCTAGAGTCTCAACATCTTTTTTTACATCGTGGTGACCAAAACTGGATGCAGGATTCCGAGGATTCTTGCTCAAATGCTAACAGGAAATCCCACTGCCCCATGTGAAAGTTATAATCAAGAAATATGGTGAAAGAGATGGAGGGAAGAAGGTGAATCAACACTGCCACCAGCAAAAACAACAACAATGCAAGCCAAAAAACAATAGACGATGGTGAATTTTTAGATCAAAGCATTAAGAACCATCTTGATGTGCTCAGCATCTGGGTGGGGGATCCTGTCATGGTCGATGCTAGAAAATATTATGTCTTTCTTGTTTAAATGGGAACCGTGTCTTTTGCTACTAATTTCTTCAGCTCTACAATCAGATGCAGAAGTAGCCTGAAAGCCATTTAGCTCTCTTAATGCCCCTTTTCTGGAGTGCTGAAAAGCGCCCTTATTGCAAACACATGGGCATGTGTCTCTCCTTCCTTTGACTCGGTTCTGGTTTTATTTCTCAACCGGTTTTTTCTTTCGAGACATTTCATACCTTGTTAACTGAATCTGGCTTCCCCATTTACTTTGCTTGTCTTGCAAAAGGGGATCACATGACCCCTGGACACTGCAACGGTCATAAAGGTGAGTTCCATTGCCAAGCGTCTGAATTTTGATCACGTGACCGTGGGGATGCTGCCAAGATGGTAACCGTGAAAAACGGTCACAGGTCACTTATTTCAGCACTGTAACTTTGAACTGTTCTAACTGGAGGATTACTGTAGCTGTATCTATCATTTTGTTGGAAAGCTTTCCTCCTTGCCAGAAAGAAGAGGAAGATAAACTGTGTTGATAGACCTTATCTTTGTTGGTCGAAGAGGCGTGTGGATTCGGGGACAGAGATACTGAAACTCAGGGTCCACATCTGGTGGACAGTTGGACAACTATTTGAAGGGTGTAAGCAAGCTCCCTGTTTGAAGACCTTGGAAGCAAAACTTTCCTGACCGCTTCCTTCCCATAATCCACTGACCAGATGGGCTGGACAGAAGGTTTTGGGTGTGTGGGAAGTCAGCCCCACCCCCCAGAGAAAGAAATATTTTTGAAAATATTTAAAAGGCAGAATATATTTCCTTAAAGGATTTTAAAAGCAGAAACCAACCCTGCCCCCAAGTCTCCCTGTCCCAAGCAGAAACCGAGTCTGCAGAATTACAGATGTGTTAATCTTGTCAGAAAGACTGGAGTCAGGAAACTGGGATTAGGAAGAAAGATCCCTAGAATCAACACCAAAAATCTAAGAGTCATCAGCCATAGCCCCAGGGAAGCAGGATATGACCCTTGGGATATAATAGGATTAACCCGTCACCAGAATACCAGAAAGGCACACCCAGACTCAGGTCAGAATACGTGACACAGGAAATACAAAGCCTCAAACAGGAACAGGAAACAACTCCAAAGAAAAGGCTCCAGAGGGTATAAAAACCCACTCCCTACATGTGCTCATTCTCTCTTTTCTTCCAGAGCCATCTTTATGTCTGGCTCTCCTTTTCAATAAACTGCAACCTTCTTTCTAAAGCAGTCGCCATGTTGTTTATCCCCGGCTTGGACTGAACCATGATGAAGACTTTCCCTTCAACAGGTGGAACGCCCTGTCACCCGAACGCACCAGAATAAGGCTGGATCGCTCTTGCTGCTGGACTCAAGGTTGAGAAAAAAGCACAACTATCCACACCCCTTAAACAAATGTGATTAGGTTGACTAGGCAGAACCTCCAGGCAAATATCTCTAACAATGCGGTGGCTGGAAAACCAGTTTGAAGAATAGGGAGGAGCTACTGCTGCGGGAGCACCAAAAATAAAAGAATATTGTCTACAAGGGTGACGTCTTTAAAGACACACACCATGCACCTTGCATAAGAAGCCCACATCGAGACATACACCAAGCATGCTCAGAGGGGGAGGGGAGATCCTCGCCTTTCATGCATGCCCTCAGCTTTTCAGAGGAGAAATGTAAGGGGGTGGGGTTGCAAAACTGTGGGCCAAATCCTGCCCCAGATAAGAGTTTAGGAGATGCTGCAGCAGAATCCTTTGAGGTTCAACAACTGAAACCCCATAGAGGGATGGAACTTTCCCGGGCTTCCATTTCTTCATCTCATTTGCAGAAAGGCCTTGGAAATCAGATTGCCCAACTTCAAAGCAAGATAATCCATCCCTTGAAAAAGTGGGGAGGTGCCCCAATTCAAGGCAGAGTGCCTGTCTTTAAAAAAAAAACACCCACATTTGACCTTGTTTGGCTTTTCTTTCTTCCAAGTAGAGGATCTCTGGAAAAATGAGGCAGGGGGAGGGTCCTGCAGTTTTGCTCGGAGAGAAGGAAGGAAGGAAGGAAGGAAGGAAGGAAGGAAGGAAGGAAGGAAGGAAGGAAGGAAGGAAGGAAGGAAGGAAGGAAGTGGGAAGAATCCACAGAAAGAAATATTTTGGGAAACATTAAAAAGGCAGAATATGTTTATCCAAAGGAATAATGGAGAAGATCTTAAAGGCAGAAAAACGAGCCCAGTTTTCTTAAGAGCCCCAGGCAGAAACTAAGGCAGAACCCAGCTTTTATAAATGCAAATTCAATAATCCATTCAGGAAGGTTTGGGGCCAGGAAGATAGAAGCTATGAGATTAGGAAGACAAAGACCTCTACAATCTACATACCCCACCCAAACTCTAAAAGACACGATCTTTGGGGACATAATAGGATTAACCCACCAATACCAAAAGGGCACACTCAGACTGTTAAATTCTTCATTCGCTCAGAACACAACACAGACTTAGGTCGAAGTACATGACACAGGAAATACAAAGCCTCAAACAGGAACAGGAAACAACCTCAAAAGCCCAAGAAGGTATAAAAACTACTCCCAGCAACATGTGGTCAGCTTTCCCAGAACCACATTTCTGTCTGGCTCTGCTCTTTAATAAACCACAACTTTCTTTTTAAAGCAGTCTCCATTTTGTCTAGTCCCAGCTTGGACTGGACCCTGATGAAGATTTTTCTTTCGAAGGAAGGAAGGAAGGAAGGAAGGAAGGAAAGTGATAGGAAGAGCAGTGACGAATGCCTATTGAATCCCCAGAGCCCAAAATGTCACAGGGGGCGACCCCCTCCCCAAGGCTTTAAGGCAGTTTTTCTCATCCTTGGTAACTTAAGCAGGCTGGCTGGGGAATTCTGGGAGTGGAAGTTGTCACGGTTGAAAAACACCGCTCTGGGAAGGTATATCTCTTCCAAAGCCATCAGACTCGAATCCAATTTATAATCCTGAATTGATCAGTGGTGTGGTTGCCACTGAAAACTGTTTCCACGTGTCAGGGCTGCATGTATCTGCCCGAATGTTTGGCCTACTCAGAGACTGACCTCAGGAATCAAGCTACTCAGATCTCACTTGTACTGCTGGAATGTGCTTTCTGCACCCTACAATTAACTAGGAACACCCTCTAAAGAACCACCTCCCACCCCAGCCTTATTTCTTCCCCTGCCCCCTGGCTTCCCGGCTGCTAACTAGAACCACATTTTTTCTTTGTTGCTCTCCCCGAAACATCTCCTCTCCTGCCCAAAGGGCAAGATTCAGCCACAGCAGACAGGGAGACCCATTTCCTTGCCTAGATTTAGCCAGTTAGGCTGGAGTTACTTCCTTGAGTCATAAAAACCTTCTCCTCTCCCCCTTCCTCTTCCTTTCCCCTTCCTCTTTCTTTTCCTTTCTTTCCCTTTACCTTCCCTTCCCTTCCCTTCTTCTCTGTCCCCTTTCCTTCCCTTGTTTCCTCTTCCCCTCTTTTCACTTTTTCCCTTTCCTTTCCTTTCCTTTCCTTTCCCTTCCCTTATTTTCCTTTCCTTCTCTTCTTCTCTAATTCTTTCCCTTCACTGCCCTTCCCTTTCCTCCTTCTCTATTCCCTTCCTTCCCCTTCCCCTTCCCCTTCCCTTCCCTTCCCTTCGTCTCTATTCCCTTTCCTTCCCTTGTTTCCTCTTCCCCTCTTTTCACTTTTTCCCTTTCCTTTCCTTTCCTTTCCCTTATTTCCTTTTCCTTTCCTTTCCCTTCCCTTCCCTTCTTCTCTGTTCCCTTCCCTTCTCTTCCTTCTCCTTTCCCTTTGCTTCTCCTCTATTCCCTTTCCTTTCCCTTCCCTTATTTCCTTTTCCTTTCCTTTCCTTTCCTTTCCTTTCCTTTCCTTTCCCTTCCCTTCCCTTCTTCTCTGTTCCCTTCCCTTCTCTTCCTTCTCCTTTCCCTTTGCTTCTCCTCTATTCCCTTTCCTTTCCCTTCCCTTATTTCCTTTTCCTTTCCTTTCCTTTCCTTTCCTTNATCGCTCTTGCTGCTGGACTCAAGGTTGAGAAAAAAGCACAACTATCCACACCCCTTAAACAAATGTGATTAGGTTGACTAGGCAGAACCTCCAGGCAAATATCTCTAACAATGCGGTGGCTGGAAAACCAGTTTGAAGAATAGGGAGGAGCTACTGCTGCGGGAGCACCAAAAATAAAAGAATATTGTCTACAAGGGTCACGTCTTTAAAGACACACACCATGCACCTTGCATAAGAAGCCCACATCGAGACATACACCAAGCATGCTCAGAGGGGGAGGGGAGATCCTCGCCTTTCATGCATGCCCTCAGCTTTTCAGAGGAGAAATGTAAGGGGGTGGGGTTGCAAAACTGTGGGCCAAATCCTGCCCCAGATAAGAGTTTAGGAGATGCTGCAGCAGAATCCTTTGAGGTTCAACAACTGAAACCCCATAGAGGGATGGAACTTTCCTGGGCTTCCATTTCTTCATCTCATTTGCAGAAAGGCCTTGGAAATCAGATTGCCCAACTTCAAAGCAAGATAATCCGTCCCTTGAAAAAGTGGGGAGGTGCCCCAATTCAAGGCAGAGTGCCTGTCTTTTAAAAAAACACCCACATTTGACCTTGTTTGGCTTTTCTTTCTTCCAAGTAGAGGATCTCTGGAAAAATGAGGCAGGGGGAGGGTCCTGCAGTTTTGCTCGGAGAGAAGGAAGGAAGGAAGGAAGGAAGGAAGGAAGGAAGGAAGGAAGGAAGGAAGGAAGGAAGTGGGAAGAATCCACAGAAAGAAATATTTTGGGAAACATTAAAAAGGCAGAATATGTTTATCCAAAGGAATAATGGAGAAGATCTTAAAGGCAGAAAAACGAGCCCAGTTTTCTTAAGAGCCCCAGGCAGAAACTAAGGCAGAACCCAGCTTTTAGAAATGCAAATTCAATAATCCATTCAGGAAGGTTTGGGGCCAGGAAGATAGAAGCTATGAGATTAGGAAGACAAAGACCTCTACAATCTACATACCCCACCCAAACTCTAAAAGACACAATCTTTGGGGACATAATAGGATTAACCCACCAATACCAAAAGGGCACACTCAGACTGTTAAATTCTTCGTTCGCTCAGAACACAACACAGACTTAGGTCGAAGTACATGACACAGGAAATACAAAGCCTCAAACAGGAACAGGAAACAACCTCAAAAGCCCAAGAAGGTATAAAAACTACTCCCAGCAACATGTGGTCAGCTTTCCCAGAACCACATTTCTGTCTGGCTCTGCTCTTTAATAAACCACAACTTTCTTTTTAAAGCAGTCTCCATTTTGTCTATTCCCAGCTTGGACTGGACCCTGATGAAGATTTTTCCTTCGAAGGAAGGAAGGAAGGAAGGAAGGAAGGAAGGAAGGAAGGAAGGAAGGAAGGAAAGTGATAGGAAGAGCAGTGACGAATGCCTATTGAATCCCCAGAGCCCAAAATGTCACAGGGGGCGACCCCCTCCCCAAGACTTTAAGGCAGTTTTTCTCATCCTTGGTAACTTAAGCAGGCTGGCTGGGGAATTCTGGGAGTGGAAGTTGTCACGGTTGAAAAACACCACTCTGGGAAGGTATATCTCTTCCAAAGCCACCAGGCTCGAATCCAATTTATAATCCTGAATTGATCAGTGGTGTGGTTGCCACTGAAAACTGTTTCCACGTGTCAGGGCTGCATGTATCTGCCCGAATGTTTGGCCTACTCAGAGACTGACCTCAGGAATCAAGCTACTCAGATCTCACTTGTACTGCTGGAATGTGCTTTCTGCACCCTACAATTAACTAGGAACACCCTCTAAAGAACCACCTCCCACCCCAGCCTTATTTCTTCCCCTGCCCCCTGGCTTCCCGGCTGCTAACTAGAACCACATTTTTTTTTCTTTGTTGCTTTCCCCGAAACATCTCCTCTCCAGCCCAAAGGGCAAGATTCAGCCACAGCAGACAGGGAGCCCCATTTCCTTGCCTAGATTTAGCCAGTTAGGCTGGAGTTACTTCCTTGAGTCACAAAAACCTTCTCCTCTCCCCCTTCCTCTTCCTTTCCCCTTCCTCTTTCTTTTCCTTTCTTTCCCTTTACCTTCCCTTCCCTTCCCTTCTTCTCTGTTCCCTTTCCTTCCCTTGTTTCCTCTTCCCCTCTTTTCACTTTTGCCTTTCCTTTCTTCCTTTCCTTCTCTTCTTCTCTAATTCTTTCCCTTCACTGCCCTTCCCTTTCCTCCTTCTCTATTCCCTTCCTTCCCCTTCTCTTTCCCTTCCCTTTCCTTCTTCTCTATTCCCTTTCCTTCCCTTGTTTCCTCTTCCCCTTTTCCCTTTTTCCCTTTCCTTTCCTTTCCCTTCCCTTATTTTCTTTTCCTTTCCTTTCCTTTCCTTTCCCTTATTTTCCTTTCCTTTCCCTTCCCTTCCCTTCTTCTCTGTTTCCTTCCCTTCTCTTCCTTCTCCTTTCCCTTTGCTTCTCCTCTATTCCCTTCCCTTTCCCTGACTTCCAGCCAGCACTTAAGCAGAAGCTCAAACTGTGTGGAGTTTCTCAACTGGTGACCACAAAGCTTCTGTCTGGAAGCCTTAAAAGCGGCAAGGAAAGATAATATTGACAACAGCCTGGAGGTGGTGAGTCACGGCATCCTCTCCCGCCAGCCTAGCACCCTTGCCTGCCTCATTTGCAGCTGCAGAGGAAGAGTGTGAAGCATCGCAAGACGTTGCTTTCCATGCCAGGAGAAGGCCTGGCATCGGAAATCTTTGTCCTCAGTCAAATTCTGCTGGAAAACCTATTGAGCGATGCCAGATTGTGAGCTTGTGGGTTTGGAGTGTGCAGGTGCATCGACAAAGCACCTGCCTGTGACTCTTTAAACCAACGTGTGTTTCCTGGGATTGTCGTGGAGGGAGGGCAACTGGACAAGTCTGGGGAATAACTCAATGGCTTCAGCAATGTCTCTGGAGCTTTTTCCTTCGTTGATTTGTGGATTTCAACTCCCAGAATTCCTCAGCCAGGACAGTCTTCAATTTGCTAGGGTTGGACACTCCAGCTGTAGGCATTGTTCTGTGCGTAATAGATAAATGTCCAGGGCGGGGTTGATGGGAATGCAGAGCCAAGGACATCAAAGGGGAATGCATGAAAATGAGGTTAATGTGACATTTGAAGAAGATGTGTGTGTGGGGTGGGGGGGGGAAGAGACAATTATTTAAGAAAACAGTGGCACGCTCAGTTCTTCCTCCCTTATAAGCCAGATGGGGATGTGGGTTCCAGTAACTCTACTTTAGATTCCTCCGCCTGCTTTAATAACTCAGCTGCCAACTGCATCTTCTCTGTAGCTCTATTATAATCTTTTTTTCCCCTCCCGCTCTATTTTGTTATGCATCAAGTCAAAGCACAGACAAAGAGGCACCACGCGCATTAAAAAAAAAGAGAGAGAGAGAGAGAGAGAGACAGAGAGGGAAAATATCTTGCCGCATCTTGCCCAGAGGAAGCAAATATTTTAAAAGAAAACAGTTCACTCCTTTGCCAGTCGGGGGTTCGCTGGTTATACAGGTAGTCCTTGACTTACGACCACAATTTCCGTTGCTAAGCGAGGCAGGTGAACGTTGCCCCATTTCGTGAGCTTTCTTGCCGCATTGGTTGAGCAACCGCTGCAGTTGTTAAGTTAGCGACACGGTTGTTAAGTGAATCTGGCTTCCCCATTGACTTTGCTTGTCAGAAGGTCCCAAAAGGGGATCACGTGACCCCCAGGGACACTGCAACCTCAGAAGAATGGAAGGCTGAGTCAACCTGAGCTGGTCAGGATCAAACTGTTGGCAGTGGGCAGAATTTTGCCTGCAATACTGCATTCTAACCCTGTGCCACAACAGCTCTTTATTCGATTCTGTTCTATTCTGTTCTGTTCCGTTCTGTCCCTTCCTATCCCATCCCTCCCATCCCATCCCATCCCATCCCATCCCATCCCATATTTTCTATTCTATTCTATTCTATTCTATTCTATTCTATTCTATTCTATTCTATTCTATTCTATTCTATTCTATTCTATTCTGTTCTGTTCTGTTCTGTTCTGTTCTGTTCTGTTCCGTTCCGTTCCGTTCCGTTCCGTTCCGTTCCGTTCTATTCTGTTCCGTTCCTTTCCATCCCGTCCCATCCCATCCCATCCTATCCCATCCTATTCAATATTTTTCTATTCTATTCTGTTCTGTTCCGTTCCATTCCATTCTGTCCCATATATTCTATTCTATTCTATTCTATTCTATTCTATTCTATTCTATTTTCTATTCTATTTTCTCTTCTCTTCTCTTCTATTTTCTCTTCTCTTCTCTTCTCTTCTCTTCTCTTCTCTTCTCTTCTCTTCTCTTCTCTTCCCTTCCCTTCCCTTCCCTTCCCTTCCCTTCCCTTCCCTTCTCTTCTCTTCTCTTCTCTTCTATTCTCTTCTCTTCTCTTCTATTCTATTCTATTCTAATGCCTTTGGGATGAGTTGTCTCAATAAAGACAGAGCTAGCACTTCTTGTCCGGGCTACCTTACAGGCTAAGAGAATGCAAATAAAGCATCTCCTCTAAAAGCTTTTAACCAAACAAATTAGCGACAGGTTGCCAGTTTTCTATACGCAAGCGTGTTATGGGACCTCTTGCAAAGACGGAATGGGTTATGCTTTCCTCAAGTGCCATTCTCGGCACGGAAGCTCACAGCTGCTGGAAGAGAGGCCCAGATGTTTCCCATGCAGATCAAATGCTTCTTTCCTGTCCCTGAAATCCGCCTTGACAAGCAGTTCTCCATTCCAGGAAAAGCATATTGATATGCCAATTATTGTTTGCTTAATGGCCAAAGGCCGCTGCCGAACGTCTGGCAGCGCTCCAGAAATTCAGAGATGAACTCAAGTTTTTAAGGAACAAGACTGCAATGGCTTGCCACATCTCGGGCACTTTGGAACCCCGTCAGATGCCCTCCTGCATTGATGTGCCACCCTCAAGGCACAATTTCTGCAGGACACCCGGCGTGTACCTCCAAAAATGTGCAGCCGAAAATTTTAACCAAGCAGCACTTGAAATGCAAAACACAAGATATGATGATCAATAATTACCATAATGTCTGCAGCCAGGAAGAAAAGAAAGCAATGGAAAGGACAGGTTAATTAAAAGTGCCCTTTCTGATATATATTAGCAGGTCCCCAAATTCTGTACGCCTAACATACACATTAATGAGGCTTTTTAGGTAAAACAGATTAAGGATTTCTAGCAATGCTTATGGGAAAAATGTTTTTAAAAAACCCCAACCTCACTAGATCCTTTGCTTGCCAGGGTGACCCAGGTCCACGCAGGTAGTCCTCAACTTACAACAGTTAGTGACAGTTCAAAGTTACAACAGCAGTGAAAAAAGTGATTTTTTTTCACACTGATGACCGTTGCAGCGTCCCCATGGTCCCCTGATCAAAATTTGAAAACTTGGCGACTGGCTCATATTTACGACGGTCACAGTGTCCCGGCGTCGCGTGATCTGCTTTTTCAACAAGCAGACAAGCAAATTCAATGGGGAAGCCAGGTTCACTTAACAACTACGTTACTAACTGAACTACCGCAGTGTTTCACATAACAACTGTGGCGAGAAAAGTCGTAAAACGGGGCCAAACTCACGTAACAAATGTTTCGCTTAGCAACACAAATTTGGGGCTCAGTCGTGGTCCTAAGCTGAAGACTACCTGTAAATGCTTCCTGAGAAAGAGAGAGAGAGACGGGCGAAGCTGAGTAAGCCCACGGCATTCAATGTGTCTGGTGAAAATTATAGTTGTTGCGTTATTAGACTAGCCTGCCTAAGCAAGGCATCCCGTTCGGATAGGCTACTGGGGGAGAGAAGATTGTTCAAATCGGAGGCCTGCAATTATTAAGGCAAGTTGATTCTTGCACTCAGCCTAAAGCAATGTCTTAGAACTTCATGGTCTAACTCAGGGGTGTCCAATCTTGGCAACTTTAAGACCTGTGGACTTAAAAAAAAACCAACCCTCCCCCCAAATTCCCCAGCCAGCCACGCTGGGATTGAAATCCACAAATCTTAAAGTTGCCAAGTTTGGACACCCCTGATTTAATTCCAGGCTCCACTTTGCAGCAATCCAGATAAAGACGCACACCTGATCCCCTTCCTTTAGGCCCACACACACCTCTACAAGAGATAGGACTAGCAAAAAAACCCACAAGCTGTTGCACCCCCATGTGAGGTACACAAGAAATGTACATGTTCCAATTTTCCATTTCTGCTAAAGAGGTGGCAACTAGTGAACCTTCCTAACCGTTATAAACACGGAGAATTCCCATCTCCAGATGCTTTTGACCTCAGCTGAAAAAGAGCTTGTTCTGGATTCCTTCAAAAGTTGTCTATCGAGACTTTTTCATCTGAGTTGATATTTTGGCCACAGGAACGTCATCCACTTCCCCCCACCCCCCGTTAGTAGCTCAGCTCTAGATTTATTTATTCTGACTTTTTTAAAAAAAAAACTAATTATGTTGGTAGGTGATTAAAGGATCCTCCATTGCTAATCTCCCTGATTCTCTCTCTAAAATACAACGGATTTTGCCACTAGATTCACACCTTGCCCTAAACAATCCTGTGGTTAGTTTGGCTTGGGATATTGTTGTGAACACAGGCTTTGTGGTTTGTATTAAGGCTGGGCACACTTTCACAATGATTAGGAAGATAGTAGGATAGTCTCTAGTGCCAGCGCTTCTCTGCCACTTGTTAAGAGTCAACACAATAGAACCTAATTAGAGAAGCTGGTCATTTGCATCACAACCGTCACAAACTGCACGTTGCCTTTTTGGTATCGGCATGGCTTGGGATAAACACCTAGGGAAGGGTGAAATATTGGAAGGGCAGAGCGTGTGTGTACCACTTGCTGCCCTGCAGGGATGTCCAGCTGGGAAAAACTGAGTGTTATGGTATGTGAGAAGGACCTTGGCAGATGGGCAAAGAGATGCTGCTGAGGGAATGGCCAAATAAGAGAGACATTGTGGGGAGGGGATTAATGGAGTCAGAAAGGACCCTCCCCAGTTTCTCAGGTCATAAAGGAGACAGGAAGAGATCAACACTTTCAGATTTGCAAGTAGAATTTGATTCTCATTCTATTGCTAACCAAAAAAGTTGTTAAGTGAGCTTGGCCTACATTTTATGATCTTTTTTTAACTACAGTTGTTAAATTAATAACATAGTTGTAAAGTGAACCTGGCTTGCCCCACTGACTTTGGTTGACAGAAGATCCCAAAAGGGGATCACGAGACCCCGGAACATCGCAACCGTCATAAATATGGAACAGTTGCCAAGCGTCCGAATTTTGATCATGTGACCATGGTGATGCTGCAACGGTCGTACGTCAGAAAAACGGTTATAAGTCCCTTTTTTTCCAGTGCCATTGTAACTTTGAAGGGTCACTAAATGAATCATGGTGAGTGGAGGATTACCTGTACTAAGAAGCGACAAAGGTGCTGGATGGGACCAAGCATCCTTTTGCAATCTGACCTTCCGGCCTGATCATTTTCAGTCTGACATTTAGCTCCAGTGGCCACCCAACCACTCTGACTTCCTTGAAGACATTTACAAAGACAAACAAGCAAATACAAATTTCAGAAGACGAATGTCAAGAACTTTTTTGTAATTATTATTATTTAGGAATCTCCAACTCCTGGTTTTAGATATCCGATACCGAAACTCCTACGAGAGTTGCTGTATTATTGTGAAGTCCAATGAACAGCTCAGAAGTGGTAGCTGGGGTGATGCTCCCCAAAGGAGGTCACACCTGAGCTCTTCCGGGTGGACAGATGGTCTAGCAGTTAGGAATGACTTAGGCCACCACGTCCAAACTCAGGCAGCATGAGCAGATTTGTGTCCGAATCTTGGAAAGAACTGTTGGTGCTCTGGAAGATCTTCTCAGCTATGGAGGCATGGAAAGGCGGCTTAGATTTGGAGGCCAGGTTGAAATTGGACAGTGCCTGCTGGAACCCAGCAGCGTACTTTTGAAGGTCATTGCTGAGCCAACTCACAATGTTGGCTTCTTCCGAGGAGCCTTGCTTGAAAAGGCAGACTGTGTTGATGGCATTGGTCCGTTCGTTATCCTTGATCACGATGACATTTTTCTCTTCCAAGTTCTCCAGGGCCAGATCAAAGTCGTTGGAGGACATCGAAACAATGCTGGACTCGCTTGTGGTCTTCTTGGCTTTGAACTGGTCCTTGTCCTTTAAACTCAGGGTGGCTACGTCGATGAAGCAAACCATCTCACAGTTCTCATCCCTGGGAAGGTCGTGTCTGTATAAGTCCACCGGACACAGTCCTGCCTGGCTATTGAGCCAATCAATTTCCTGAGCCATCTTTGTGACTTTGAGAAATGAAACTGTAGAGGATCTGAGGTCTTTGAAGGGTTCCGTTTTCAGTTGACTGGCCTGGATGACTCTGCCAGGTTTAAGATGCTCCTTCTTCTCTCTACTTTTTTCTGCTACTTGAGAGCAGAAAGTCTTGTCCTTAGATAAGAACTCCTGGTTTCTACAGCAGCGGTGACATCACAAACCATCAGTGTCCACCACCCACCAGAGACATACATAGTGCATTTCAACAAGAGGCATGCTCAACCACTCTCTGGAAGGACCCAAAGAAAGAACGGGATCCCGTAGGTCTTTGAGCTGTAACTCCAAGCAGCACTATCACTGCTGACACTGTCAGTGAAGTGGGCACAATACTTCAATTGGTTTAACTTTACCTTAAAGTATTTACCTTGGGGGGGGATTCCTAGCAGGTACCTTATCCAGAATGCCTCAGTATAATAGCACTAAGAAGGAGGTGGTAGACATCGTCCTCCCCTCCTATCCAACAGCAGCATCAGACATCACCAAGCCCAGCACAAAGTACTGCAATACCCTTGACCTCTAATAAAGCTATATCTTTCTCATCATACTGCATCCAGTTTTGGTCAACACACTATAAAAAAACATGTTGAGACTCCAGAAAAAGTGCAGAGAAGAGCAACAAAGATGATTAGGGGACTGGAGGCTAAAACCTCCAGTCCCCTAATTATATTTTATATTTTATATTGTCATTATATTTTATTTCCTGGTCAAGAATAACTCAGCCATAATGAAGACACTTTAGTCGTTTATCCCAACGGAAGTTAAGCTGAGGCCAAACCAAAACCAGTCATGCACAGGGTTAAGCTAACTCCGCCCAGTGAGTCATATCTTGGGAATAATTAAGCCCAAATTAAGTTGACCCGTTTTCCGTCTTTAGGTCTGTGCCAAAAAAAAAACCAAAAAAAAAAAAGGCAAGAGAGAAAGGATAGGTGAAAACGCAAGCCCCATTTTATGACCTCTCTTACCACATTTGTTAAGTGAATCACTGCAGTTGTTAAGTTAGTAACATGGTTGTTAAGTATCTTAATACATGGTGTTTCTCTTTAAACTGGACAGTCTGCAATTTACAACAGATCAGCATCTGCGCTGTCTCCTTAAGTCTTATTTGCTTTTTAACTATTTTGAAAACATCCTGTTTTTGTTTTGGAAGAGCTAGCCCTTCCATCCAAAGACTGTCCTTGTAAAGCAGTGCCAAGACAGAGTGAGTAAATTTATGGGCAAAGCAGCTTTCCCAGAGAGAAGAAAAGGCCTCTAAAATATAAAATATTAAAATAGTTCTTGGGATTGAAAGGGGTAGGGGAAAAAGGGGTATCAAAAGAAGAGGTGGTGAGGATTTTCTTCAGATAAGTACCAGAGAGAAATGATGCCAATCGGGTAAAAACAAAACGCAGACAGGCTAAGAGCCAACATTTTTAGAATGTTTAAAGAAGTCTTTTTTAAAAAAAGTACAAAGCTTCTCTCAAGGCAGGCTTGGAGAGAAAAATGCAGACAGTGCATCAAATTAATTGCACTGCAAGAGACGGTAGGGGTTTGCTTGCTCTACTTCTAAAGCTAAACTACCTGAATGAGGAGGCAATTAAATATGAGAGAGTCACTTTGCATATTTTCAAATACATGTATTTTTAATAGTTCACTTTCCAAGAGAGATCTAACTTTTGAAAACACTAAGGAAAGTACTTGTGCCATGTTGGCTTGGTAGCAAGACAATTTAATTACTCAGAGGAATGAGTGACTTTGCTTAAGTCATTAAGCCCTTCCACCGGTTAATTGTCCTCACTGTTAGGAAGCTTCTCCTTAATTCCAGGTTGCGTCTCTCCTTGATTAGTTCCCAACTATTGTTTCTTGTCTTGATTTCTGGTGCTTTGGAGAATAATTTGTGGCAGTCCCTCAAATACTGGAATACTGCTATCATGTCACCCGTTTCTTCTTTTTTTTTAGACTAGCCAACCCCAATTCCTGCAGCCGTTCTTCGTATGTTTTAGTCTCCAGCCTTTGATCATCTTTGTTGCTCTTCTCTGCTCTCTTTCTAGAGTCTCAACATTTTTTTTACTTCTGGTTTCCATGGGTTCGCTTTAACAACTGCAGAGTCCAATTTACAACCATGTTTTTTGTTTTATGGCCATCCCCTCCAAAAAATTGTAAAACAGGATCGATCAGGTGGGTGACCCGTTTTACGACTATCGTGCCTTACGACTGCATGGGCAGCCTCCATTACGGCGGTTAAGTTGAGGAATATCTTTAGTCCGTGTCAATATTAGTGCAGATTCTTTACCATCCCTTCCTGAGTTGAAGGGCTGAAATTTGAGGACTTGCAGAGGATTTCACTTGTCTGATTTCTACCTCCCTTAGGAACAAGAAGTAGTAAATCAAATGCGCTTTCCAAAACTGTGCAGTAATGAATGAGTTATTACAAAGCGCACACGCTAAGCACAACTCACATAAATCCTGAGTAAAGAACTTGGGTATTCATCAACATGCAGGTACATATATATATGCACGCCCACACAAAACAAGACAATCTAAAACAAGAGGGACCAAAAAAAAAACAATTATGTTGTGATAAGCTGATGATGAAATATTTAATTCAGAAAGGTAGGCGATGGGGCTGTTTTTGTCTGACACCTTACAGGGAAACATAAAACTGCTCTGAATGACTCAGCCTAACATGCTCCCTCTCTGCAAAGATTTTGCCCTACCATAATACATTTCTCTATATTTTGTTATTGAATCATTTCTTTCAACGCACTGCAATACCAGGGCAAATAGAATAATAGCCAAGTTGGTTCATATGTTGATCTCAAACCTATTTGGGTGCTGTGAAGCCCTGAGCATTGAATTCATTTCATCCTGGCTTCATGTTACATAGGAATGAGCAATGACAGCGTGTTTAACAAACCACGGTTTAATGAAATTATGACACGGTGCTTTGTATGAACACAGTCCAGGGTGATTTTTGCAGAAATTGGTTGGGTTGGTTCCATTACATCTGCTCCATCTTGCCTATCTGAATGAGAGGAAAAAAAAAGATTTTTTGGGCTCCAAAAATGTCACAAGGAACATCTTGTGTAGGAATCCCCAGACTTCTATACTATTCTAGGGGTGGACAATTATGGCCCTTTTTTACAACCTGTGGGCTTCAACCCCCAGAATTCCTGACCCACCTATGCTGGCTCGGGAATTCTGGGAGTTGAAATCCACAGGTCGTAAAGGGGACATTGTCCATCCCTGCCCTTCTCCATGTGGCTGGGATGAGGGAAACCCACAGAAACTTGTGATTTCCTCATACACATTTTTTTTCTCTCTCTCGCCTCTACCTCTCGGCTACCACCCACAAGTTTAGTTTGGATCCAGGACCTCAAACCAAGGAGTATTTTTAGACATTAATGCTCTGCAGATATTTGCAAAAGCAAAGCAACGTACAAAAAAAAAAGAGAGAGAGAGGCACCAGTAATAAAAACAGACAAGCCTTCCTTGTTTTTCAAACCATTTAGGTAAATAACTGTGAACAAGCAACCCAGATTATTTAGCACTATATTTAGAGAAAGCAGAAGCGTTGTTGTTCACGGTGGTTTTATCAGGCTGGCAGGCTCCCCACCCAGGCGATCAATGTAGGCCTTCTGCGTTGATTGGAAGCCATCCAGCCCTCTGAATTTAGGGTAGGCCAGTGACCACCTCTTCCTTGGCACGCTGGGGAGGGAAAAATGGACCTTTCTTCCCTTCGTTGCGTTGGCTGGGTTTTCAAATATAGGAGTTGGGAAAGGAAAGCGTTGGGGTACATTCCCCAGCACCTGAACAGCAAATACAATTTGTGAGAAAAATCTCATGGAATGGATTTTCACGGAGCGTCTGATCCGTCGCCCTCTGCCGTTGATGGACCACGGCTCCCATCATCCTCAGCCAGCCCAATCAATGGTGAGACAATTTTCCACAAGACAATGAACTCTAGAGGAACAAGGACCAAATACATGAAGTAGAACTATTGAGTACAGATGATTCGAATCTTTGTGTTTTGTGTTGGAAAGGAAAGGAAAGGAAAGAAGGAAAGGAAAGGAAAGGAAAGGAAAGGAAAGGAAACGAAAGGAAAGAAGGAAAGGTACAAGGACTCTTGCCTTGAACAGGGGGTTAGACTAGAAGACCTTTGCAACCCCTTCCAGCTCTAAAATTCTATCTTCTATAGCTGGTCCTGTCCTAACAGGAGGTCATCCAAGTCCTCAACCCAATCATCCTTTTTAAAGATGCAATTCGTTCTGCAAAAATAAAGCCAAGCGGGGGTATGACATAATTCTGTGTATCCGTTGTTTGTGTATGTATGTGTTTTCAATGGGATTTTTTTTTTTTAAAGGCATTTGCTGGAAATAGGGGGGCGGGGGAAATGGCTGTACTCCCTTGCCAACATACACATAGTTAGCACTGAATCACGCTCACAACTTGTTATTTACCTTTTTGGCAATTTCCAGAAATGAAGGAAGTCATCAAGCTAGAGGTTGGGAACATCTGTTGACCTACGGTAGCACTCTCTCCCCTGTTGCATCATCAGGAATGAAGAGCCAATTCTGACATGCTCGGCCTTCCTTCCATCTGGGTTGCTTGGAGAGCTTGACAAGCTTCCATGGATGGATGGATGGTTGGTTGGTTGGTTGGATGGATGGATGGATGGATGGATGGGGAGGATTAACCGAGACCACCTTTAAATGCAGCTTTTTCAAAGCAGAACAGTTGCTCCACTATTCTTCTGCCAAGTCACTGCTTGTTCCCTGAAGGACCAAGAGACAGCAATTTAAAAATAGCAGAGAGAAACGTCCCAGAACTAAGGAGAAATTTTCCTGATAGTTAGAACAGTTAATCAGTAGAACGGCTTGCCTTCAGAAGTTGTGAGTGCTCCAACACTGGAGCTTTTTAAGAAGAGATTGGACAACCATTTGTCTGAAATGGTGCAGGTTCTGCTGCTTGAGCTGGAGGTTGGACTAGAAGACCTCCAAGGTCCCACCTCTGTCCTTCTATGTTCTGTCCTTGAAGCAGCTTCAGAGAATGTTCTTCCTTCATCTCCGCAGCCTCTGAAAACTGCGCAAAAGCATGTCCCATTGTCACTTGATTTTCAGAGACTCTGGAGGCCACACAACAGCACACTCCATTGTCATGCAGCCTCCCCAGTATCCAAAAATCTCATGAAAGCACACTCTATTCTTGCATGATTTTTTGGGGGGGAGGGGGGAACCTCTGGAGCCCATGCAGGAGCCCACCCCGTTCTTGCACAACCTCTGCAAATCACATAAAAACAGGACGTGCTTTCAAGATTCTCTGTTTTCGGGTACGGAAGAAAGCGGTCCTTTCACCTTGGACACACCTGTCACAGGTTCGACCTCACAGTACATAATGCATCCTCGTGTCTTTATCCCAAGGACCACTTTTTCATTGCCCCCCCAAAATGCTAGAACGGGGCGCACAATTGCATCGGTGAGATAAGATGCGCATCAACGCTTCCCTTGGAAGTTTCAAGACCCTTCCGCTTCTTTAAAAAAAAAAAAAGTTTGTTGATCCTCGTAAAAGCCCCGGTGCCAGATAAAAAGGAAAAAGGGCTCATTGTTATCTTTTTTTCCCCCAAGGAGCATTGAGTTTATCCCAGTCCTCCGTGCTCCCAGAACAGGACTGGAGCCAAGCCCCACCCGAGCCTTGCAAGGTTGACATACAGGTGAGATAAAGCAAGAAGGGAGAAATGTCACCGATAGGTGAAGATGAAGTCAGCAATTCAGCTTTTGTGCGGTCCGGTCTAAATGGGCAGGTTTTCCGTGGGAGGAGCAGGTTTCGTGCCCACTGTGTCTAATCGCTTGTAAGCAGCCATTGTTTATTTTGACTTGATTGGGGAGTTGCTTGTGGGTACTTGCCCCTGTTCCCTGATCACATCAGGGGCTTGGTTTCCCCGGCTTTGCGTTTGCTTTAATCCGTATAATCCTTGGTATGTAAATAAGACATGACTCTACCTGCAGCAGGTAGTTCAAATAACGTCACTGGAGATTGCTGCAAGGAATCCATGGGCTTCTCTTGGGCTTCACACAGTTTGCGGAGGGAGGGAGGGAGGGAGGGAGGGAGGGAGGGAAGGAAGGAAGGAAGGAAGGAAGGAAGGAAGGAAGGAAGGAAGGAAGGAAGGAAGGA